>NW_024380180.1:0-45509 GCF_016835505.1 Polypterus senegalus
TCACTTTGTGTACACATGTGTGACGCCTTGTTTTCCACCAGGAAACTGTTCAAAACAGTTCATTTCTGTAAAAACTATGTGCGCAGATGTGTTTCAAGTGGTTTCACAACATAGAAGTTAAGACTCATTAAATTTAACTCAACTTCAGTATTTGCCCAATGCAAGTCAATAGGGATTTCAAAAAGTGAGTTTGAGATGTTGAAGTGCACTTTGAAAAACAGTTGGGAAACCATCCAAACAGTTCTTAACCATAAGGGTACTGGGGATTTCATCATTTAGAACTGCTTTTACCAGAGTATTTTGACTTTACACGCGTTAGAGTTGAAGGTAACCTTAATTCACCATAACGCGTTCAGGGCCTGAAAATCACTTTGTGTACACATGTGTGACGCTTGTTTTCCACCAGGAAACTGTTCAAAACAGTTCATTTCTGTAAAAAACTTTGTCGCAGATGTGTTTCAAGTGGTTTCACAACATAGAAGTTAAGACTCATTAAATTTAACTCAACTTCAGTTTTTGCCCAATGCAACTCAATAGGAATTTCAAAAGGTGAGTTTGAGATGTTGAATTGCACTTTGAAAAACAGTGGGGAAACCATCCAAACAGTTCTTAACCATAAGGGTACTGGGGATTTCATCATTTAGAACTGCTTTTACCAGAGTATTTTGACTTTACACAGCGTTAGAGTTGAATGTAACCTTATTTCACCATAACGCGTTTCAGGGCCTGAAAATTACTTTGTGTACACATGTGTGACGCCTTGTTTTCCACCAGGAAACTGTTCAAAACAGTTCATTTCTGTAAAAAACTATATCGCTGATGTTTTCAAGTGTTTTCACAACATAGAAGTTAAGACTCATTGAGTTTCACTCAACTTTAGATTTGGCCCAATGCAAGTCAAGGGGATTTCAAAAAGTGAGTTTGAGATGTTGAAGTGCACTTTGAAAACAGTTGGGAAACCATCAAACAGTTCTTAACTATAAGGGTACTGGGGATTTTATCATTTAGAACTGTTTTAACCATAGTATTTTGACTTTACACAGCGTTAGAGTTGAAGGTAACTTTATTTCACCATAACGCGTTTCAGGGCCTGAAATTCACTTTGTGTACACATGTGTGACGCCTTGTTTTCCACCAGGAAACTGTTCAAAACAGTTCATTTCCGTAAAAAACTTTGTCGCAGATGTGTTTCAAGTGGTTTCACAACATAGAAGTTAAGACTCATTAAATTTAACTCAACTTCAGTTTTTGCCCATTGCAAGTTAATGGGGATTTCAAAAGTGAGTTTGAGATGTTGAAGTGCACTTTGAAAACAGTTGGGAAACCATCCAAACAGTTCTTAACCATAAAGGGTACTGGGGATTTCATCATTTAGAACTGCTTTTACCATAGTATTTTGACTTTACACAGCGTTAGAGTTGAAGGTAACCTTATTTCACAATAATGCGTTTCAGGGCCTGAAATTCACTTTGTATTCACATGTGTGACGCCTTGTTTTCCACCAGGAAACTGTTCAAAACAGTTCATTTCTGTAAAAAACTATGTCGCAGATGTGTTTCAAGTGGTTTCACAACATAGAAGTTAAGACTCATTAAATTTAACTCAACTTCAGTTTTGCCCAATGCAACTCAATAGGAATTTCAAAAGGTGAGTTTGAGATGTTGAATTGCACTTTGAAAAACAGTGGGGAAACCATCCAAACAGTTCTTAACCATAAGGGTACTGGGGATTTCATCATTTAGAACTGCTTTTACCAGAGTATTTTGACTTTACACAGCGTTAGAGTTGAAGGTAACCTGAATTCACCATAACGCGTTTCAGGGCCTGAAAATCACTTTGTGTACACATGTGTGACGCCTTGTTTTCCACCAGGAAACTGTTCAAAACAGTTCATTTCTGTAAAAACTATGTCGCAGATGTGTTTCAAGTGGTTTCACAACATAGAAGTTAAGACTCATTGAGTTTCACTCAACTTTAGTTTTGTCCAATGCAAGTCAATAGGGATTTCAAAAAGTGAGTTTGAGATGTTGAAGTGCACTTTGAAAAAACAGTTGGGAAACCATCAAAACAGTTCTTAACCATAAGGGTACTGGGGATTTTATCATTTAGAACTGTTTTAACCATAGTATTTTGACTTTACACAGCGTTAGAGTTGAAGGTAACCTTATTTCACCATAACGCGTTTCAGGGCCTGAAATTCACTTTGTGTACACATGTGTGACGCCTTGTTTTCCACCAGGAAACTGTTCAAAACAGTTCATTTCTGTAAAAACTATGTCGCAGATGTGTTTCAAGTGGTTTCACAACATAGAAGTTAAGACTCATTAAATTTAACTCAACTTCAGTTTTGCCCAATGCAAGTTAATAGGATTTCAAAAGTGAGTTTGAGATGTTGAAGTGCACTTTGAAAAACAGTTGGGAAACCATCCAAACAGTTCTTAACCATAAGGGTACTGGGGATTTCATCATTTAGAACTGCTTTTACCAGAGTATTTTGACTTTCCACAGCGTTAGAGTTGAAGGTAACCTTATTTCACCATAGCGTTTCAGGGCCTGAAATTCACTTTGTGTACACATGTGTGACGCCTTGTTTTCCACCAGGAAACTGTTCAAAACAGTTCATTTCTGTAAAAACTATGTCGCAGATGTGTTTCAAGTGGTTTCACAACATAGAAGTTAAGACTCATTAAATTTAACTCAACTTCAGTTTTGCCCAATGCAACTCAATAGGAATTTCAAAAGTGAGTTTGAGATGTTGAAGTGCACTTTGAAAAACAGTGGGAAACCATCAAACAGTTCTTAACCATAAGGGTACTGGGGATTTCATCATTTAGAACTGCTTTTACCAGAGTATTTTGACTTTACACAGCGTTAGAGTTGAAGGTAACCTGATTTCACCATAACGCGTTTCAGGGCCTGAAAATTACTTTGTGTACACATGTGTGACGCCTTGTTTTCCACCAGGAAACTGTTCAAAACAGTTCATTTCTGTAAAAAACTATGTCGCAGATGTGTTTCAAGTGGTTTCACAACATAGAAGTTAAGACTCATTGAGTTTCACTCAACTTCAGTTTTGCCCAATGCAAGTCAATGGGGATTTCAAAAGTGAGTTTGAGATGTTGAAGTGCACTTTGAAAAACAGTTGGGAAACCATCCAAACAGTTCTTAACCATAAGGGTACTGGGGATTTCATCATTTAGAACTGTTTTTACCAGAGTATTTTGACTTTCAGCGTTAGAGTTGAAGGTAACCTTATTTCACCATAACGCGTTTCAGGGCCTGAAAATCACTTTGTGTACACATGTGTGACGCCTTGTTTTCCACCAGGAAACTGTTCAAAACAGTTCATTTCTGTAAAAAACTATGTCGCAGATGTGTTTCAAGTGGTTTCACAACATAGAAGTTAAGACTCATTAAATTTAACTCAACTTCAGTTTTGCCCAATGCAACTCAATAGGAATTTCAAACGTTGAGTTTGAGATGTTGAATTGCACTTTGAAAAACAGTTGGGAAACCATCCAAACAGTTCTTAACCATAAGGGTACTGGGGATTTCATCATTTAGAACTGCTTTTACCAGAGTATTTTGACTTTACACAGCGTTAGAGTTGAAGGTAACCTAAATTCACCATAACGCGTTTCAGGGCCTGAAAATAACTTTGTGTACACATGTGTGACGCCTTGTTTTCCACCAGGAAACTGTTCAAAACAGTTCATTTCTGTAAAAAACTTTGTCGCAGATGTGTTTTAAGTGGTTTCACAACATAGAAGTTAAGACTCATTAAATTTAACTCAACTTCAGTTTTTGCCCAATGCAACTCAATAGGAATTTCAAACGTGGAGTTTGAGATGTTGAATTGCACTTTGAAAAACAGTGGGGAAACCATCCAAACAGTTCTTAACCATAAGGGTACTGGGGATTTCATCATTTAGAACTGCTTTTACCAGAGTATTTTGACTTTACACAGCGTTAGAGTTGAATGTAACCTTATTTCACCATAACGCGTTTCAGGGCCTGAAAATTACTTTGTGTACACATGTGTGACGCCTTGTTTTCCACCAGGAAACTGTTCAAAACAGTTCATTTCTGTAAAAAACTATATCGCTGATGTTTTTCAAGTGTTTTCACAACATAGAAGTTAAGACTCATTGAGTTTCACTCAACTTTAGATTTGGCCCAATGCAAGTCAAGGGATTTCAAAAAGTGAGTTTGAGATGTTGAAGTGCACTTTGAAAAACAGTTGGGAAACCATCCAAACAGTTCTTAACTATAAGGGTACTGGGGATTTTATCATTTAGAACTGTTTTAACCATAGTATTTTGACTTTACACAGCGTTAGAGTTGAAGGTAACCTTATTTCACCATAACGCGTTTCAGGGCCTGAAATTCACTTTGTGTACACATGTGTGACGCCTTGTTTTCCACCAGGAAACTGTTCAAAACAGTTCATTTCCGTAAAAAACTTTGTCGCAGATGTGTTTCAAGTGGTTTCACAACATAGAAGTTAAGACTCATTAAATTTAACTCAACTTTAGTTTTTGTCCATTGCAAGTTAATGGGGATTTCAAAAAGTAAGTTTAAGATGTGAAGTACACTATGAAAAACAGTTGGGAAACCATCCAAACAGTTCTTAACCATAAGGGTACTGGGGATTTCATCATTTAGAACTGTTTTTACCATAGTATTTTGACTTTACACAGCGTTAGAGTTGAAGGTAACCTTATTTCACAATAATGCGTTTCAGGGCCTGAAATTCACTTTGTATTCACATGTGTGACGCCTTGTTTTCCACCAGGAAACTGTTCAAAACAGTTCATTTCTGTAAAAAACTATGTCGCAGATGTGTTTCAAGTGGTTTCACAACATAGAAGTTAAGACTCATTAAATTTAACTCAACTTCAGTTTTTGCCCAATGCAACTCAATAGGAATGTGAAAAGGTGAGTTTGAGATGTTGAATTGCACTTTGAAAAACAGTGGGGAAACCATCCAAACAGTTCTTAACCATAAGGGTACTGGGGATTTCATCATTTAGAACTGCTTTTACCAGAGTATTTTGACTTTACACAGCGTTAGAGTTGAAGGTAACCTGAAATCACCATAACGCGTTTCAAGGGCTGAAAATCACTTTGTGTACACATGTGTGACGGCTTGTTTTCCACCAGGATACTGTTCAAAACAGTTCATTTCTGTAAAAACTATGTCACAGATTTGTTTCAAGTGGTTTCACAACATAGAAGTTAAGACTCATTGAGTTTCACTCAACTTTAGTTTTTGTCCATTGCAAGTTAATGGGGATTTCAAAAAGTGAGTTTAAGATATGAAGTGCACTATGAAAACAGTTGGGAAACCATCCAAACAGTTCTTAACCATAAGGGTACTGGGGATTTTATCATTTAGAACTGTTTTAACCATAGTATTTTGACTTTACACAGCGTTAGAGTTGAAGGTAACCTTATTTCACCATAACGCGTTTCAGGGCCTGAAATTCACTTTGTGTACACATGTGTGACGCCTTGTTTTCCACCAGGAAACTGTTCAAAACAGTTCATTTCTGTAAAAAACTTTGTCGCAGATGTGTTTCAAGTGGTTTCACAACATAGAAGTTAAGACTCATTAAATTTAACTCAACTTTAGTTTTTGCCCAATGCAACTCAATAGGAATTTCAAACGTTGAGTTTGAGATGTTGAATTGCACTTTGAAAAACAGTGGGGAAACCATCCAAACAGTTCTTAACCATAAGGGTACTGGGGATTTCATCATTTAGAACTGCTTTTACCAGAGTATTTTGACTTTACAAAGAGTTACAGTTGAAGGTAACCTTATTTCACCATAACGCGTTTCAGGACCATAAATTCACTTTGTGTACACATTTGTGACGCCTTGTTTTCCACCAGGAAACTGTTCAAAACAGTTCATTTCTGTAAAAAACTAGGTCGCAGATGTGTTTCAAGTGGTTTCACAACATAGAAGTTAAGACTCATTAAATTTAACTCAACTTCAGTTTTTGCCCAATGCAACTCAATAGGAATTTCAAACGTTGAGTTTGAGATGTTGAATTGCACTTTGAAAAACAGTGGGGAAACCATCGAAACAGTTCTTAACCATAAGGGTACTGGGGATTTCATCATTTAGAACTGCTTTTACCAGAGTATTTTGACTTTACACAGCGTTAGAGTTGAAGGTAACCTGAATTCACCATAGCGCGTTTCAGGGCCTGAAAATAACTTTGTGTACACATGTGTGACGCCTTGTTTTCCACCAGGAAACTGTTCAAAACAGTTCATTTCTGTAAAAAACTATGTCGCAGATGTGTTTCAAGTGGTTTCACAACATAGAAGTTAAGACTCATTGAGTTTCACTCAACTTCAGTTTTTGTCCATTGCAAGTTAATGGGGATTTCAAAAAGTGAGTTTAAGATGTGAAGTGCACTATGAAAAACAGTTGGGAAACCATCCAAACAGTTCTTAACCATAAGGGTACTGGGGATTTTATCATTTAGAACTGTTTTTACCATAGTATTTTGACTTTACACAGCGTTAGAGTTGAAGGTAACCTTATTTCACCATAATGCGTTTCAGGGCCTGAAATTCACTTTGTGTACACATGTGTGACGCCTTGTTTTCCACCAGGAAACTGTTCAAAACAGTTCATTTCTGTAAAAAACTATGTCGCAGATGTGTTTCAAGTGGTTTCACAACATAGAAGTTAAGACTCATTAAATTTAACTCAACTTCAGTTTTTGCCCAATGCAACTCAATAGGAATTTCAAACGTTGAGTTTGAGATGTTGAATTGCACTTTGAAAAACAGTGGGAAACCATCCAAACAGTTCTTAACCATAAGGGTACTGGGGATTTCATCATTTAGAACTGCTTTTACCAGAGTATTTTGACTTTACACAGCGTTAGAGTTGAAGGTAACCTGAATTCACCATAACGCGTTTCAGGGCCTGAAAATAACTTTGTGTACACATGTGTGACGCCTTGTTTTCCACCAGGAAACTGTTCAAAACAGTTCATTTCTGTAAAAAACTATGTCGCAGATGTGTTTCAAGTGGTTTCACAACATAGAAGTTAAGACTCATTAAATTTAACTCAACTTTAGTTTTTGCCCAATGCAAGTCAATGGGGATTTCAAAAAGTGAGTATGAGATGTTGAAGTGCACTTTGAAAAACAGTTGGGAAACCATCCAAACAGTTCTTAACCATAAGGGTACTGGGGATTTCATCATTTAGAACTGCTTTTACCAGAGTATTTTGACTTTACACAGCGTTAGAGTTGAAGGTAACCTTATTTCACCATAAGCTGCGTTTCAGGGCCTGAAATTCACTTTGTGTACACATGTGTGACGCCTTGTTTTCCACCAGGAAACTGTTCAAAACAGTTCATTTCTGTAAAAACTATGTCGCAGATGTGTTTCAAGTGGTTTCACAACATAGAAGTTAAGACTCATTAAATTTAACTCAACTTCAGTTTTGCCCAATGCAACTCAATAGGAATTTCAAGCGTGAGTTTGAGATGTTGAATTGCACTTTGAAAAACAGTGGGAAAACCATCCAAACAGTTCTTAACCATAAGGGTACTGGGGATTTCATCATTTAGAACTGCTTTTACCAGAGTATTTTGACTTTACACAGCGTTAGAGTTGAAGGTAACCTTATTTCACCATAACGCGTTTCAGGGCCTGAAAATAACTTTGTGTACACATGTGTGACGCCTTGTTTTCCACCAGGAAACTGTTCAAAACAGTTCATTTCTGTAAAAACTATGTCGCAGATGTGTTTCAAGTGGTTTCACAACATAGAAGTTAAGACTCATTAAATTTAACTCAACTTCAGTTTTTGCCCAATGCAACTCAATAGGAATTTCAAAAGTGAGTTTGAGATGTTGAAGTGCACTTTGAAAACAGTGGGGAAACCATCCAAACAGTTCTTAACCATAAGGGTACTGGGGATTTCATCATTTAGAACTGCTTTTACCAGAGTATTTTGACTTTACACAGCGTTAGAGTTGAAGGTAACCTTAATTCACCATAACGCGTTTCAGGGCCTGAAAATCACTTTGTGTACACATGTGTGACGGCTTGTTTTCCAACAGGAAACTGTTCAAAACAGTTCATTTCTGTAAAAACTATGTCGCAGATGTGTTTCAAGTGGTTTCACAACATAGAAGTTAAGACTCATTGAGTTTCACTCAACTTCAGTTTTTGTCCATTGCAAGTTAATGGGGATTTCAAAAGTGAGTTTAAGATGTGAAGTGCACTATGAAAAACAGTTGGGAAACCATCCAAACAGTTCTTAACCATAAGGGTACTGGGGATTTTATCATTTAGAACTGTTTTACCATAGTATTTTGACTTTACACAGCGTTAGAGTTGAAGGTAACCTTATTTCACCATAGCGTTTCAGGGCCTGAAATTCACTTTGTGTACACATGTGTGACGCCTTGTTTTCCACCAGGAAACTGTTCAAAACAGTTCATTTCTGTTAAAAACTATGTCGCAGATGTGTTTCAAGTGGTTTCACAACATAGAAGTTAAGACTCATTAAATTTAACTCAACTTCAGTTTTTGCCCAATGCAACTCAATAGGAATTTCAAAAGTGAGTTTGAGATGTTGAATTGCACTTTGAAAACAGTGGGAAACCATCAAACAGTTCTTAACCATAAGGGTACTGGGGATTTCATCATTTAGAACTGCTTTTACCAGAGTATTTTGACTTTACACAGCGTTAGAGTTGAAGGTAACCTTTTTCACCATAGCAGCGTTTCAGGGCCTGAAAATAACTTTGTGTACACATGTGTGACGCCTTGTTTTCCACCAGGAAACTGTTCAAAACAGTTCATTTCTGTAAAAAACTATGTCGCAGATGTGTTTCAAGTGGTTTCACAACATAGCAGTTAAGACTCATTGAGTTTCACTCAACTTCAGTTTTGGCCCAATGCAAGTCAATGGGGATTTCAAAAGTGAGTTTGAGATGTTGAAGTGCACTTTGAAAAACAGTTGGGAAACCATCCAAACAGTTCTTAACCATAAGGGTACTGGGGATTTCATCATTTAGAACTGCTTTTACCAGAGTATTTTGACTTTCCACAAAGTTAGAGTTGAAGGTAACCTGACTTCATCATAACGCGTTTCAGGGCCTGAAAATCACTTTGTGTACACATGTGTGACGCCTTGTTTTCCACCAGGAAACTGTTCAAAACAGTTCATTTCTGTAAAAACTATGTCGCAGATGTGTTTCAAGTGGTTTCACAACATAGAAGTTAAGACTCATTAAATTTAACTCAACTTCAGTTTTGCCCAATGCAACTCAATAGGAATTTCAAAAGTGAGTTTGAGATGTTGATTGCACTTTGAAAAACAGTAGGGAAACCATCCAAACAGTTCTTAACCATAAGGGTACTGGGGATTTCATCATTTAGAACTGCTTTTACCAGAGTATTTTGACTTTACACAGCGTTAGAGTTGAAGGTAACCTAAATTCACCATACGCGTTTCAGGGCCTGAAAATAACTTTGTGTACACATGTGTGACGCCTTGTTTTCCACCAGGAAACTGTTCAAAACAGTTCATTTCTGTAAAAACTATCGCAGATGTGTTTCAAGTGGTTTCACAACATAGAAGTTAAGACTCATTAAATTTAACTCAACTTCAGTTTTGCCCAATGCAACTCAATAGGGAATTTCAAAAGTGAGTTTGAGATGTTGAATTGCACTTTGAAAAACAGTTGGGAAACCATCCAAACAGTTCTTAACCATAAGGGTACTGGGGATTTCATCATTTAGAACTGCTTTTACCAGAGTATTTTGACTTTACACAGCGTTAGAGTTGAAGGTAACCTTATTTCACCATAAGCGTTTCAGGGCCTGAAAATTCACTTTGTGTACACATGTGTGGCGCCTTGTTTTCCACCAGGAAACTGTTCAAAACAGTTGATTTCTGTAAAAACCTATGTCGCAGATGTGTTTCAAGTGGTTTCACAACATAGAAGTTAAGACTCATTAAATTTAACTCAACTTTAGTATTTGCCCAATGCAAGTCAATAGGATTTCAAAAGTGAGTTTGAGATGTTGAAGTGCACTTTGAAAACAGTTGGGAAACCATCAAACAGTTCTTAACCATAAGGGTACTGGGGATTTCATCATTTAGAACTGCTTTTACCATAGTATTTTGACTTTACACAGCGTTAGAGTTGAAGGTAACCTTATTTCACCATAACGCGTTTCAGGGCCTGAAATTCACTTTGTGTACACATGTGTGACGCCTTGTTTTCCACCAGGAAACTGTTCAAAACAGTTCATTTCTGTAAAAACTATTCGCAGATGTGTTTTAAGTGGTTTCACAACATAGAAGTTAAGACTCATTAAATTTAACTCAACTTTAGTTTTGTCCATTGCAAGTTAATGGGGATTTCAAAAGTGAGTTTGAGATGTTGAATGCACTATGAAAAACAGTTGGGAAACCATCCAAACAGTTCTTAACCATAAGAGTACTGGGGATTTCATCATTTAGAACTGTTTTTACCATAGTATTTTGACTTTACACAGCGTTAGAGTTGAAGGTAACCTTATTTCACCATAATGCGTTTCAGGGCCTGAAAATCACTTTGTGTACACATGTGTGACGCCTTGTTTTCCACCAGGAAACTGTTCAAAACAGTTCATTTCTGTAAAAAACTATGTATCCAGATGTGTGTCAAGTGGTTTCACAACATAGAACTTAAGACTCATTAAATTTAACTCAACTTCAGTTTTGCAATGCAACTCAATAGGAATTTCAAAAAGTGAGTTTGAGATGTTGAATTGCACTTTGAAAAACAGTGGGGAAACCATCAAACAGTTCTTAACCATAAGGGTACTGGGGATTTCATCATTTAGAACTGCTTTTACCAGAGTATTTTGACTTTACACAGCGTTAGAGTTGAAGGTAACCTTATTTCACCATAACACGTTTCAGGGCCTGAAAATAACTTTGTGTACACATGTGTGACGCCTTGTTTTCCACCAGGAAACTGTTCAAAACAGTTCATTTCTGTAAAAAACTATGTCGCAGATGTGTTTCAAGTGGTTTCACAACATAGAAGTTAAGACTCATTGAGTTTCACTCAACTTCAGTTTTGCCCAATGCAAGTCAATGGGGATTTCAAAAAGTGAGTATGAGATGTTGAAGTGCACTTTGAAAAACAGTTGGGAAACCATCCAAACAGTTCTTAACCATAAGGGTACTGGGGATTTCATCATTTAGAACTGTTTTTACCATAGTATTTTGACTTTACACAGCGTTAGAGTTGAAGGTAACCTTATTTCACCATAGCAGCGTTTCAGGGCCTGAAAATTCACTTTGTGTACACATGTGTGACGCCTTGTTTTCCACCAGGAAACTGTTCAAAACAGTTCATTTCTGTAAAAACTATGTCGCAGATGTGTTTCAAGTGTTTCACAACATAGAAGTTAAGACTCATTAAAGGGGGGGGGGATTTACTTTTTTAACGCTTTCCAGGTATTTTTCTTTACAAAAGGGTTGGGCCTTTTTCCCACAGGCGGGCCAAAAATTTTTTGTAACATTGTGAGTTGTTTTCCAACGGAAATTTAAAAACCATTTCCTTTTAAAAAATTTGGATTTTTAAGGGGGGTTTAAAAAATTAAAATTTTAAATTTATTTTAAAGTTTTGGCCAAACAACAGGGGTTTTTTTGTTTTGGATTTAAATTTTTTAAAAATTTAAAAATAAAAGTTTTTTAAAAGGGACATTTACATTTTAAAGGGTTTTCCGGTATTTTTCTTTTCCCAAAATTTTATTGGGTAACCGAAACCCTCACGTTTTACGAAAAACTTTTTTTAAAAAATTTAGGTTGTTTTTCCCCCAGGAAACTTTAAAAAATTTATTTTTGTCATTCAAGTTAAGGGGTTTCAAAATAAAATTAAACCAAAAATTTTAAAATTTTGTTTTCCATAAAAGGTTTTTAAATTTTTTTTTTCAATTTAAAATTTAAAAAAATTTTTTAATTTTAATTTTTTTTTACCTTTTTTTTTAACTTTTTGGGCATTAAAATTTTTTTTAAATTTAAAAAAAAATTTCCCGTTTTTTAAAAAAAAAAATTTTTAAAATTTTTAATTTTTTTTCATTTAAAAAAAAAACCCAAATTTTTTTAAGAAATAAAGGAAATTTAAATTTATTTAGATTTGATTCACGAAAAAAAAAGGGAACCTAAACATTTTTAACAAAAATTTTTTTTTAATTTGCTTTTTACCCGGTTTTTATTTCATTGGTTAAAACCCATTCCCAATTTTTTAAAATATTTTGACCATTTTACCCTTTTTTTCCCCCAGGAAAGTTCAAAAAGTTATTTTTTAAAAACTTAATGGAAAATTTTAATTTTTAACATTTTAAATAAAATTTAATTTAGTTTTTCCCAAAGAATTTGATTTAAAAGGTTTAGTTTTAAGTTAACCTTTTTTAAAAAGTTTGGGCCTAAATTCTTTTTACATAAAAGTTTTTAGGAAATTTTTTAAAACTTCTTTTTTTTTTTGTTTCAAAAGGGTTGTTTAAGGAAACCAAAAAAATTTTTTTTTAAAAAAAAATTTCAAGGGTTTAAAAATTTGTTTCATTTTTAAAAAATTTTTTTTTCCATAAAAAGGGGTTTTAAAATGGGAAAAATTTTTAAAAACGTTAAACCTAATTTTAAAAATTTTTTTTAATTTTGTTTTTTTTTTTTTTTAAAAAAATTAGGGAATTTTTAAAATGGTTTAAACCTTTTTAAAACTTTTTAAAAAAAAAGGGGTTTTTAAAATCAAAAACATTTTTAACAAAAATTTTCAAAATTTTAAATTTTAAAATTTTTTTTTAAATTTTTTCCGGGGTTTTTTTTAAAGGGTTAAATTTTTAAAAGGGGGTTTTTTTCCTTTTGGGTTTTACAAAAGGGGTTTTTTTTTTACAGGAAGTTAAAAAATTTTTTTAAAAAAAATTTTTTTTCAAATTTGTTTTTCCCCCAAAAATTTTAAAAATTTTTAAAAAAAAAAAAGAAAATCCAAAATTTTAAGGGGGGGTTATCAATTTTTTTTTTTCCATAAAATGGGGTTTAAAAGGGGAGTTTAAGTATTAATTTAAAACAGGAAAACCAAACATTTTCCAAAGGGGCGGGGGTTTTTTTTTAAAATTTTTAAAAAGGTATTTTTCTTTAAAGCTTAGATTGAAGGTAATTTTTCCACCCTAAAGGTTAGGGCCTTAAATTTTCTTTTTTTTGGCCCTTTTTTCCAAGGAAATTTAAAAATTTTTTGTTTAAAAAATTTAAAAAATGGCAAGAAACCCTAAAAATTTAGGGTTTATTTTTTTTGTTTTCCCAATCAATCAATGGGGGTTTTTTGGTATTTTAATGTTAAGGGGCCTTTAAAAATTTTGGAAAACCCTAAACGTTTTAAACCCGGGAAAAATTCTCATTTGAACCCTTTTAAAAGTTTTTTGGGTTTTAAAAATTAGTTAAGGAACCCTTTTTTCCCAATTTTGGCAGGCCTAAAATTTTTGTGCATTTTACGTTGCCACCAAAATTTCCCAAAAATTAAAAATTTTTAAAAAATGTTTTTAAAATTTTTAAATTTTCACAAATAGAATTAAATAAAATTTAACTACCGTTTGCCAAGAAAAATTTGGTTTAAATTTGATTTGGTTTAAACTTTAAAAAAAAATAAACTTAAAATTTTCCCAAAAATCGGGGTTTCAAAAAGGGGACCAATATTTTTTCTTTCCCCGGGGAAGGAACAAAAATTTTTGGGTTTAGGGTGAAAATAAGTGGGAAAATTTTTTTTTCCCCAAAAGGAAAATGTTCAAAAATTTTTTTTGAAAAAATTTTTTTGCTTGAGTGGGTTTTTTTTCACATAAGGGTTAAAACTATTAAAATTTACCAACCGTTTTTCCCCCAAAATGGGTTTTAAAAAGTATTTTGTAACCTTTTTAAAAATTGAAAAAACAGTTCAAAAGGGTTGGGGGGTTTTTTTTAATTTAAACTTTTTTTCCAAGATTTTGGGTTTAAAGGGATTGAAGGAATTATTTTACCTAATTTTGGGCCAAAAATTCTTTTTCCATTTGGGTTTTTTTCCAAGGGAACTTTTTAAAAAAGTTCATTTCTGTAAAAACTATTCATTAATGTGTTTCAAGTGTTTACATGAGTTAGACTCTAAATTTAACATTGGAAACTTTCCAAAGTTCTTAACCATAAATGTGGTACAGTGGTTTGATTATTAGAACTGTTTAACATGTGATTACTTTACACAGCGTTAGAGTTGAAGGTAACCTTATTTCACAATAATGCGTTTCAGAGAATTTTTTTCACATGTGTGAGCCTTGTTTTCCACCAGGAAACTGTTACCAAACAGTTCATTTCTGTAAAAACATTTGTCAGATGTGTTTCAAGTTTTCACAAAATAGAGTTAAGACTCATTAATTTAACTCAACTTCAGTTTTGCATCACAATAGGAATGTAAAGGTGAGTTTGAGATGTTATGAGCTTTGAATAATGGAAACACAAAAGTTTCTTAACCAAAGTGAGGTTTAGATATCATTTAGAACTGCTTTTACCAGAGTATTTTGACTTTACACAGCGTTAGGTTAAGGTAACCTATCACCATAAACGTTTCAAGGACTTAAAACTTTGTGTAAAGTGTGACCTTGATTTCACCAATCTTCAAAATTCATTTTTAAAACTATGTCACAGATTTGTTTCAAGGTTTCCAACATAGTTAAGACTCATTGATTTACTCAACTTTAGTTTTGTCCAATGTCAATAAGGGATTTAAAAGTAGTTACAATTTGAAGTGCACTTGAAAACGTGAAAACCATCCAAACGTTCTTAACATAAGTACTGGATTTATCAATTAGACTGGTTTTAACCAAGTATTTTGACTTTACAAAGGTTAGTTGAAGGTAACCTTATCACTTACCAGTTTAGGACCAAAATTACTTGTGTACAATTTGACCATGTTTTCCAGACAAATTCAATACAGTTCATTCTGTAAAACTTTTAGCTGAATGTTTCATGTTTCACAAAAAGTTAAGACTCATTATTTAATAATTTCACACTTTAGTAATGCCATTCAATAATTTCAACGTTGAGTTTGACAATGGATTCACTTTGTAAAGATGTTGGAAACCATGAAAAGTTCTTAACCATAAGGAACTAGGGATTTCATCATTTAGAACTGCTTTTACATATTTTGACTTTCAAGAGTTAAGTTGAAGGTAACCTTATTTCTAAGTAAGCGTTTCAGGACCATAAATTCTTTGTGTAACATTGTTACTTGGCCTTGTTTTCCACCAGGAAACTGTTCAAAACAGTTCATTTCTGTAAAAAACTAGTCGCAGATGTGTTTCAATAGTTTCACAACATAGAAGTTAAGACTCATTAATTTAACTCAACTTAGTTTTTGCCAATGCAACTCAATAGGAATTTCAAGCGTTGAGTTTGAGATGTTGAGTGCACTTTGAAAACAGTGGAAACCATCGAAACAGTTCTTAACATAAGGGACTGGTTTCATCATTTAGAACTGCTTTACCAGAGTATTTTGACTTTAAGCGTTAGAGTTGAAGGTAATCTTATAACCATACGTTTCAGGGCTAAAATAACTTGTGTACACATTGTAGTTGTTTTCAAAACTTTCAAACAGTTCATTTCTGAAAACTATGTAGTTTTCAAGTGGTTTCACAGAAGTTAAGATCATTGTTTATCAACTTAGTTGTCATTACAGTTAATGGGTTAACCTAATTACATACAACTTTCAGGCCTAAACTTTAATGGTAACCTGTTTCACCAAGACGTTAACAGTATTTCTGTAAACTATGCAGATGTGTTAATGTTTCACAACATAAAGTTAAGACTCATTAAATTTGTCAACTTCGATGTTTTCCAACCAATGATTCCTGATTAGTGTTAGATTTGAAAAGGGAATTTTTTTCCCCCCAAAGGGTTAAGGAAAAATTTTTTTTTAAAACCTTTTGGGGCCCCCTTTTTTTTTGGGTTTTTTTGGGTTTTTTTAAAAAAATTTCAAAAGGGTTTTTTTTAAAAAAAAAAAAAAGTTGGTTTTTTTTTTCCCCCCCTTTTTTTTTTTTTAAAATTTTAATTTTTGGGGAAAATTTTTAAAAAATTTGGGGGAAAATTTTAGGGCATTTTAAAAAAAAAGGGGGGTTTTTTTTAAAAATTTTTCCGGGGGGTTTTCCTTTAAAATTTTTTTTTTTCCCTTTTGGGGGCCCCCCAAAAAATTTTCCCCGGGGGTTTTTTTAAAAAAATTCCCCTTTTTTTTAAAAAAATTTTTAAAAATTTTTTGGGGAAAAAAAAGGTTTTTCAAAGGTTTTTACCAAAAAGTTTTCCCAAAATTTTGGGGTTTTTTTTTGGGAAAAAAAATTTTTTTTTAAAAAAAAACCCCGGGCCCCCAAAATAAAATTTTAAAATTTTTTTTTTTTTAAAAGTTTTTTTTCCGGAAAATTTAAAAAAATTTTTAAAAAAACCCCAAAAAATTAAATTTTTTTTAAAAATTTGGGCCCCCCCCCAAAAATTTAAAAATTTTAATTTTAAAAAAGGGGAAAAAAATTTTTTAAAAAAAAAAAAAAATTTTAAATTTAACCCCTTCCTTTTTAAAAAAAATGGGGTTTAAAATTTTTTTTTTTTTTTTTGAAAAAGGGGAAAAAATTAAAAGGGTTTTCCCAAAAAAAGGGTTTTTTAAAAAAATTTTTGGAAATTTTTTTTTTTAAAAAAAATTTAAAAATTTTTTTAAAAAAAAAATTTTTTTAAATTTTTTGGGGGTTTTCCCCCTTTTTTAAAAAAAATTTTTTTTTAAAAAATTTAAAAATTTTAAAATTTTTTTTAAAACATTTTTAAATTTTTTTTCCCTTTTAAAATTTTAAAAATTTTTTTTAAATTTTTTAAAAAATTTTGGGGGGGTTTTAAAAAAAGGGGGGGTTTTTAAAAATTTTTTTAAAAATTTTTTTTTGGGGGGTTTTTTTCCAAAAAAAAAGGGTTTTTTTGGAAAAAACCCCTTTTTTTTTTTCCCCCAAAAAAAAAACCAAAATTTTTTTAAAAAAAAAAAATTTTTTTTTTGGGTTTTAAAAAGGAAAAAAAATTTAAAAAAAAAAATTTTTCCCCGGTTTTTAAAAGGGTTTGGGGGGGTTTTTTAAAAATTTTTTTTTTAAAAAACCCCCGGAAAAAATTTTTTTAAAAAACCCCTTTTTTTTAAAAAAATTTTTTTTTTTTTTTTTCCCTTTTTTTTTGGGGAAATTTCCAAAATTTTTTTTTAAAAATTTTTAAAAAAACCCAAAAATTTTTTTAAAAAAAAAATTTTTTTTTTTAAAAAAAAAATTTTAAAAATTTTTTTTTTTTTTTTGAAAAAAGTTTAAAAAATTTGGGTTTTTTTTAAAAAAAGGGGATTTAAATTTTTTTTTAAAAGGGAAAAAAAGGGGGGAAAAAAAATTTTAAAAAAATTTTTTGGGGGGTTTTTTAAAAAAAGGGGAAATTTCCAAATTTTTTGGGGGGCCCCCAAAAAATTTTTTTAAAACTTTCCCCTTTTTTTTGGGGGGCCTTTTTTTAAAAAGGGCCTTTTTCCCTTCCCCTTTTTTTTTTAAAAATTTTTAAATTTTAAAAAAAAAAAGGGAAAAAAAAAAAAATTGGGGCCCCCCCCCAAAAAAGGGGGGGGGTTTAATTTTAAAATTTTTTTTTTAAAAAATTTTAAAAAAACCCCTTTTTTTGGGGGTTTTTTTTTTTAAAAATTTTGGGAATTTTTTTTTTTTTAAAAAAATTTTTAAGGGGCCCGTTTTCCCCCCCTTTTTAAAAAAATTTTTTTTTAAAATTTTTCCCCCTTTTTTGGGTTTTTTTTTAAAAAATTTTTTTTTTTTTTGGGGGGGGTTAAACCCCCAAAAAAAATTTTTTTTTTTTGGGGGGTTTTTTTAAAAATTTTCCCCAAAAATTTTTTTTAAAAATTTTTGGGGGGGTTTTTTTTTTTAAAAATTTTAACCTTTTTTTTAAAAAAAAAAAAATTTTTTTTTCCCCCCGGAAAAATTTTAAAATTTTTTTTTTTTTTGGGGGGGGTTTTTTTTAAAAAAAAAAAACCCTTTTTTTTTTGTTTTTGGGGGGTTTTAAAAAGGGGGTTTAAAAAAAATTTTTTTGGGTTTTTCCCCCCCAAACCCTTTTCCCCCCGGTTTTGGGGGGTTTTTTAAGGGTTTTTTTAAAAATTTTTTCCAACCTTTAAAAAAGGGAATTTTTTTAAAACCGTTTTCCCAAAAATTTTTTTTAAATTTTTGGGGGGAAAAAAATTTTTTCCTTTTAAAAAATTTTTAAAAATTTTTTTTTTTTTTTAAAAAAAAAAAAAAATTTTTTAATTTTTCCCTTTCCAAAAAAATTTTTTTTTTTTTTTAAAAATTTTTAAAAAAAAAAAACCCCTTGGGGCCCCCCAAAAAATTTTTTTAAAGGGGGGGTTTTTTTTTAGGGGGAAAAAAAAAATTTTTTTTCCCAACCTTTAAAAAATTTTTTTTTTTTTTGGGGTTTTTTAAAAAAAACTTTGGGGGTTAATTTTCCCCAAATTTCCCCAAAAAATTTTACCAAAAATTTTTTTTTTTTTGGTTTTTTCCCCAAAAAAAAAAAAAAAAATTTTTTTTTTTAAAATTTTTTTTTTTAAATTTTTAAATTTAAAAATTAAAAATTTAATTAAATTTAAAATTTAAAACCCCAAAAAAACCCCCGGGGGGGGTTTAAAAAAAATTTTTTTAAAAAAATTTTAAATTTAAAAAAGGGGTTTTAAAAATTTTTTTCCAAAAATTTGGTTTTTTTTAAAAAAAAAACCTTTTTTTTTGGGGGTTTTAACCCAAAAAATTTTTTTTTTGGGTTTTTTCCAAAAAGGGAAATTTAAAAAAAATTTTTTTTTAAAAATTTTTTTTTTTTTAATTTTAAAACCCAAAAATTTTTTTTAAAAAAACTTTTTTTTAAAAATTTTAAGTGGTTTCACAACATAGAAGTTAAGACTCATTAAATTTAACTCAACTTTAGTTTTTGCCCAATGCAACTCAATAGGAATTTCAAACGTTGAGTTTGAGATGTTGAATTGCACTTTGAAAAATAGTGGGGAAACCATCCAAACAGTTCTTAACCATAAGGGTACTGGGGATTTCATCATTTAGAACTGCTTTTACCAGAGTATTTTGACTTTCCAAAGAGTTACAGTTGAAGGTAACCTGAAATCACCATAACGCGTTTCAAGGGCTGAAAATCACTTTGTGTACACATGTGTGACGGCTTGTTTTCCACCAGGATACTGTTCAAAACAGTTCATTTCTGTAAAAACTATGTCACAGATTTGTTTCAAGTGGTTTCACAACATAGAAGTTAAGACTCATTGAGTTTCACTCAACTTTAGTTTTGTCCATTGCAAGTTAATGGGGATTTCAAAAAGTGAGTTTAAGATGTGAAGTGCACTATGAAAAACAGTTGGGAAACCATCCAAACAGTTCTTAACCATAAGGGTACTGGGGATTTTATCATTTAGAACTGTTTTTACCATAGTATTTTGACTTTACACAGCGTTAGAATTTAAAGGAAACCTTATTTCACCATAACGCGCTTCAGGACCATAAATTCACTTTGTGTACACATTTGTGACGCCTTGTTTTTCACCAGGAAACTGTTCAAAACAGTTCATTTCTGTAAAAAACTAGGTCGCAGATGTGTTTCAAGTGGTTTCACAACATAGAAGTTAAGACTCATTAAATTTAACTCAACTTCAGTTTTTGCCCAATGCAACTCAATAGGAATTTCAAACGTTGAGTTTGAGATGTTGAATTGCACTTTGAAAAACAGTGGGGAAACCATCGAAACAGTTCTTAACCATAAGGGTACTGGGGATTTCATCATTTAGAACTGCTTTTACCAGAGTATTTTGACTTTACACAGCGCTAGAGTTGAAGGTAACCTGAATTCTCCATAACGCGCTTCAGGGCCTGAAAATAACTTTGTGTACACATGTGTGACGCCTTGTTTTCCACCAGGAAACTGTTCAAAACAGTTTATTTCTGTAAAAAACTATGTCGCAGAAGTGTTTCAAGTGGTTTCACAATATTGAAGTTAAGACTCATTGAGTTTCAATCAACTTCAGTTTTGTCCATTGCAAGTTAATGGGGATTTCAAAAAGTGAGTTTAAGATGTGAAGTGCACTATGAAAAACAGTTGGGAAACCATCCAAACAGTTCTTAACCATAAGGGTACTGGGGATTTCATCATTTAGAACTGCTTTTACCAGAGTATTTTGACTTTCCAAAGAGTTACAGTTGAAGGTAACCTGAAATCACCATAACGCGTTTCAAGGGCTGAAAATCACTTTGTATACACATGTGTGAGGCCTTGTTTTCCACCAGGAAACTGTTCAAAACAGTTCATTTCTGTAAAAAACTATGTCGCAGATGTGTTTCAAGTGGTTTCACAACATAGAAGTTAAGACTCATTGAGTTTCACTCAACTTCAGTTTTGTCCATTGCAAGTTAATGGGGATTTCAAAAAGTGAGTTTAAGATGTGAAGTGCACTATGAAAAACAGTTGGGAAACCATCCAAACAGTTCTTAACCATAAGGGTACTGGGGATTTTATCATTTAGAACTGTTTTTACCATAGTATTTTGACTTTACACAGCGTTAGAGTTGAAGGTAACCTTATTTCACCATAACGCGTTTCAGGGCCTGAAATTCACTTTGTGTACACAATTGTGACGCCTTGTTTTCCACCAGGAAACTGTTCAAAACAGTTTATTTCTGTAAAAAACTTTGTCGCAGATGTGTTTCAAGTGGTTTCACAACATAGAAGTTAAGACTCATTAAATTTAACTCAACTTCAGTTTTTGCCCAATGCAACTCAATAGGAATTTGAAAAGGTGAGTTTGAGATGTTGAATTGCACTTTGAAAAACAGTGGGGAAACCATCCAAACAGTTCTTAACCATAAGGGTACTGGGGATTTCATCATTTAGAACTGCTTTTACCAGAGTATTTTGACTTTACACAGCGTTAGAGTTGAAGGTAACCTTATTTCACCATAACACGTTTCAGGGCCTGAAAATAACTTTGTGTACACATGTGTGACGCCTTGTTTTCCACCAGGAAACTGTTCAAAACAGTTCATTTCTGTAAAAAACTATGTCGCTGATGTTTTCAACTGTTTTCACAACATAGAAGTTAAGACTCATTGAGTTTCACTCAACTTTAGATTTGGCCCAATGCAAGTCAAGGGGATTTCAAAAAGTGAGTTTGAGATGTTGAAGTGCACTTTGAAAACAGTTGGGGAAACCATCCAAACAGTTCTTAACTATAAGGGTACTGGGGATTTTATCATTTAGAACTGTTTTACCAGAGTATATTGACTTTACACAGCGTTAGAGTTGAAGGTAACCTTATTTCACCATAATGCGTTTCAGGGCCTGAAATTCTCTTTGTGTACACGTGTGACGCCTTGTTTTCCACCAGGAAACTGTTCAAAACAGTTCATTTCTGTAAAAACCATGTCGCAGATGTGTTTCAAATGGTTTCAAAACATAGAAGTAACCTTAGACACCATTAAATTTAACTCAACTTTAGTTTTTCACCATTGTTAACACATTTCAAAAGTGAGTTGAGATGTGAAGGACACTGTGAAAAACAGTGGGAAACCATCCAAACAGTTCTTAACCATAAGGGTACTGGGATTTCATCATTTAGAACTGTTTTTACCATCAGTATTTTGACTTTACACAGCGTTAGAGTTGAAGGTAACCTTATTTCACAATAACGCTTGAGGAGCTGAAATTCACTTTGTATTCACATGTGTGACGCCTTGTTTTCCACCAGGAAACTGTTCAAAACAGTTCATTTCTGTAAAAACTATATGTCGCAGATGTGTTTCAAGTGGTTTCACAACATAGAAGTTAAGACTCATTAAATTTCACTCAACTTCAGTTTTTGCCCTTGCAACTCAATAGGATGTGAAAAGTGAGTTTGAGAAGAGTGCACTTTGAAAACAGTTGGGAAACCATCCAAACAGTTCTTAACCATAAGGGTACTGGGGATTTCATCATTTAGAACTGCTTTTTACCAGAGTATTTTGACTTTACACAGCGTTAGAGTTGAAGGTAACCTGAAATCACCATAACGCGTTTCAAGGACCTGAAGTTTCACTTTGTGTACACATGTGTGACGGCCTTGTTTTCCACCAGGATACTGTTCAAAACAGTTCATTTCTGTAAAACTATGTCACAGATTTGTTTCAAACTGTTCAAAACAGTTCATTTCTGTAAAAAACTATGTCGCAGATGTGTTTCAAGTGGTTTCACAACATAGAAGTTAAGACTCATTAAATTTAACTCAACTTCAGTTTTTGCCCAATGCAACTCAATAGGAATTTCAAAAAGTGAGTTTGAGATGTTGAATTGCACTTTGAAAAACAGTGGGGAAACCATCCAAACAGTTCTTAACCATAAGGGTACTGGGGATTTCATCATTTAGAACTGCTTTTACCAGAGTATTTTGACTTTACACAGCGTTAGAGTTGAAGGTAACCTTATTTCACCATAACGCGTTTCAGGGCCTGAAAATCACTTTGTGTACACATGTGTGACGCCTTGTTTTCCACCAGGAAACTGTTCAAAACAGTTCATTTCTGTAAAAAACTATGTCGCAGATGTGTTTCAAGTGGTTTCACAACATAGAAGTTAAGACTCATTGAGTTTCACTCAACTTTAGTTTTTGTCCAATGCAAGTTAATGGGGATTTCAAAAAGTGAGTTTGAGATGTTGAAGTGCACTTTGAAAAACAGTTGGGAAACCATCCAAACAGTTCTTAACTATAAGGTACTGGGGATTTTATCATTTAGAACTGTTTTAACCATAGTATTTTGACTTTACACAGCGTTAGAGTTGAAGGTAACCTTATTTCACCATAACGCGTTTCAGGCCTGAAATTCACTTTGTGTACACATGTGTGACGCCTTGTTTTCCACCAGGAAACTGTTCAAAACAGTTCATTTCTGTAAAAAACTATGTCGCAGATGTGTTTCAAGTGGTTTCACAACATAGAAGTTAAGACTCATTAAATTTAACTCAACTTCAGTTTTTGCCCAATGCAACTCAATAGGAATTTCAAAAAGTGAGTTTGAGATGTTGAATTGCACTTTGAAAAACAGTGGGGAAACCATCGAAACAGTTCTTAACCATAAGGGTACTGGGGATTTCATCATTTAGAACTGCTTTTACCAGAGTATTTTGACTTTACACAGCGTTAGAGTTGAAGGTAACCTTATTTCACCATAACGCGTTTCAGGGCCTGAAATTCACTTTGTGTACACATGTGTGACGCCTTGTTTTCCACCAGGAAACTGTTCAAAACAGTTCATTTCTGTAAAAAACTATGTCGCAGATGTGTTTCAAGTGGTTTCACAACATAGAAGTTAAGACTCATTAAATTTAACTCAACTTCAGTTTTGCCCAATGCAACTCAATAGGAATTTCAAACGTGAGTTTGAGATGTTGAATTGCACTTTGAAAAACAGTTGGGAAACCATCCAAACAGTTCTTAACCATAAGGGTACTGGGGATTTCATCATTTAGAACTGCTTTTACCAGAGTATTTTGACTTTACACAGCGTTAGAGTTGAAGGTAACCTGAATTCACCATAACGCGTTTCAGGGCCTGAAAATCACTTTGTGTACACATGTGTGACGCCTTGTTTTCCACCAGGAAACTGTTCAAAACAGTTCATTTCTGTAAAAACTATGTCGCAGATGTGTTTCAAGTGGTTTCACAACATAGAAGTTAAGACTCATTGAGTTTCACTCAACTTCAGTTTTTGTCCATTGCAAGTTAATGGGGATTTCAAAAGTGAGTTTGAGATGTTGAAGTGCACTATGAAAAACAGTTGGGAAACCATCCAAACAGTTCTTAACCATAAGGGTACTGGGGATTTCATCATTTAGAACTGCTTTTACCATAGTATTTTGACTTTACACAGCGTTAGAGTTGAAGGTAACCTTATTTCACCATAACGCGTTTCAGGGCCTGAAATTCACTTTGTGTACACATGTGTGACGCCTTGTTTTCCACCAGGAAACTGTTCAAAACAGTTCATTTCTGTAAAAACTATGTCGCAGATGTGTTTCAAGTGGTTTCACAACATAGAAGTTAAGACTCATTAAATTTAACTCAACTTCAGTTTTGCCCAATGCAACTCAATAGGAATTTCAAAAGTGAGTTTGAGATGTTGAATTGCACTTTGAAAAACAGTTGGGAAACCATCCAAACAGTTCTTAACCATAAGGGTACTGGGGATTTCATCATTTAGAACTGCTTTTACCAGAGTATTTTGACTTTACACAGCGTTAGAGTTGAAGGTAACCTTATTTCACCATAACGCGTTCAGGGCCTGAAAATCACTTTGTGTACACATGTGTGACGCTTGTTTTCCACCAGGAAACTGTTCAAAACAGTTCATTTCTGTAAAAAACTATGTCGCAGATGTGTTTCAAGTGGTTTCACAACATAGAAGTTAAGACTCATTAAATTTAACTCAACTTCAGTTTTTGCCCAATGCAACTCAATAGGAATTTCAAAACGTGAGTTTGAGATGTTGAATTGCACTTTGAAAAACAGTGGGAAACCATCCAAACAGTTCTTAACCATAAGGGTACTGGGGATTTCATCATTTAGAACTGCTTTTACCAGAGTATTTTGACTTTACACAGCGTTAGAGTTGAAGGTAACCTTATTTCACCATAACGCGTTTCAGGGCCTGAAAATTCACTTTGTGTACACATGTGTGACGCCTTGTTTTCCACCAGGAAACTGTTCAAAACAGTTCATTTCTGTAAAAACTATGTCGCAGATGTGTTTCAAGTGGTTTCACAACATAGAAGTTAAGACTCATTAAATTTAACTCAACTTCAATTTTGCCCAATGCAACTCAATAGGAATTTCAAAAGTGAGTTTGAGATGTTGAAGTGCACTTTGAAAAACAGTTGGGAAACCATCCAAACAGTTCTTAACCATAAGGGTACTGGGGATTTCATCATTTAGAACTGCTTTTACCAGAGTATTTTGACTTTACACAGCGTTAGAGTTGAAGGTAACCTTATTTCACCATAACGCGTTTCAGGGCCTGAAAATCACTTTGTGTACACATGTGTGACGCCTTGTTTTCCACCAGGAAACTGTTCAAAACAGTTCATTTCTGTAAAAAACTATGTCGCAGATGTGTTTCAAGTGGTTTCACAACATAGAAGTTAAGACTCATTAAATTTAACTCAACTTCAGTTTTTGCCCAATGCAACTCAATAGGAATTTCAAAAAGTGAGTTTGAGATGTTGAATTGCACTTTGAAAAACAGTGGGAAACCATCCAAACAGTTCTTAACCATAAGGGTACTGGGGATTTCATCATTTAGAACTGCTTTTACCAGAGTATTTTGACTTTACACAGCGTTAGAGTTGAAGGTAACCTTATTTCACCATAAACGCGTTTCAGGGCCTGAAAATCACTTTGTGTACACATGTGTGACGCTTGTTTTCCACCAGGAAACTGTTCAAAACAGTTCATTTCTGTAAAAAACTATGTCGCAGATGTGTTTCAAGTGGTTTCACAACATAGAAGTTAAGACTCATTGAGTTTCACTCAACTTTAGTTTTGTCCAATGCAAGTCAATGGGGATTTCAAAAGTGAGTTTGAGATGTTGAAGTGCACTTTGAAAAACAGTTGGGAAACCATCCAAACAGTTCTTAACCATAAGGGTACTGGGGATTTTATCATTTAGAACTGTTTTTACCATAGTATTTTGACTTTACACAGCGTTAGAGTTGAAGGTAACCTTATTTCACCATAACGCGTTTCAGGGCCTGAAATTCACTTTGTGTACACATGTGTGACGCCTTGTTTTCCACCAGGAAACTGTTCAAAACAGTTCATTTCTGTAAAAAACTATGTCGCAGATGTGTTTCAAGTGGTTTCACAACATAGAAGTTAAGACTCATTAAATTTAACTCAACTTCAGTTTTGCCCAATGCAACTCAATAGGAATTTCAAAAGTGAGTTTGAGATGTTGAATTGCACTTTGAAAAACAGTTGGGAAACCATCCAAACAGTTCTTAACCATAAGGGTACTGGGGATTTCATCATTTAGAACTGCTTTTACCAGAGTATTTTGACTTTACACAGCGTTAGAGTTGAAGGTAACCTATTTCACCATAACGCGTTTCAGGGCCTGAAAATCACTTTGTGTACACATGTGTGACGCCTTGTTTTCCACCAGGAAACTGTTCAAAACAGTTCATTTCTGTAAAAAACTATGTCGCAGATGTGTTTCAAGTGGTTTCACAACATAGAAGTTAAGACTCATTAAATTTAACTCAACTTCAGTTTTTGCCCAATGCAACTCAATGGGGATTTCAAAAAGTGAGTATGAGATGTTGAAGTGCACTTTGAAAAACAGTTGGGAAACCATCCAAACAGTTCTTAATCATAAGGGTACTGGGGAATTCATCATTTAGAACTGCTTTTACCAGAGTATTTTGACTTTACACAGCGTTAGAGTTGAAGGTAACCTTATTTCACCATAACGCGTTTCAGGGCTGAAAATCACTTTGTGTACACATGTGTGACGCCTTGTTTTCCACCAGGAAACTGTTCAAAACAGTTCATTTCTGTAAAAAACTATGTCGCAGATGTGTTTCAAGTGGTTTCACAACATAGAAGTTAAGACTCATTAAATTTAACTCAACTTTAGTTTTTGCCCAATGCAACTCAATGGGGATTTCAAAAAGTGAGTATGAGATGTTGAAGTGCACTTTGAAAAACAGTTGGGAAACCATCCAAACAGTTCTTAACCATAAGGGTACTGGGGAATTCATCATTTAGAACTGTTTTACCATAGTATTTTGACTTTACACAGCGTTAGAGTTGAAGGTAACCTTATTTCACCATAACGCGTTTCAGGGCCTGAAATTCACTTTGTGTACACATGTGTGACGCCTTGTTTTCCACCAGGAAACTGTTCAAAACAGTTCATTTCTGTAAAAACTATGTCGCAGATGTGTTTCAAGTGGTTTCACAACATAGAAGTTAAGACTCATTAAATTTAACTCAACTTCAGTTTTTGCCCAATGCAACTCAATAGGAATTTCAAAAGTGAGTTTGAGATGTTGAATTGCACTTTGAAAACAGTGGGAAACCATCCAAACAGTTCTTAACCATAAGGGTACTGGGGATTTCATCATTTAGAACTGCTTTTACCAGAGTATTTTGACTTTACACAGCGTTAGAGTTGAAGGTAACCTTATTTCACCATAACGCGTTTCAGGGCCTGAAAATCACTTTGTGTACACATGTGTGACGCCTTGTTTTCCACCAGGAAACTGTTCAAAACAGTTCATTTCTGTAAAGAACTATGTCGCAGATGTGTTTCAAGTGGTTTCACAACATAGAAGTTAAGACTCATTGAGTTTCACTCAACTTCAGTTTTGCCCAATGCAAGTCAATAGGGATTTCAAAAGTGAGTTTGAGATGTTGAAGTGCACTTTGAAAAACAGTTGGGAAACCATCCAAACAGTTCTTAACCATAAGGGTACTGGGGATTTCATCATTTAGAACTGCTTTTACCAGAGTATTTTGACTTTACACAGCGTTAGAGTTGAAGGTAACCTTATTTCACCATAAGCGTTTCAGGGCCTGAAAATCACTTTGTGTACACATGTGTGACGCCTTGTTTTCCACCAGGAAACTGTTCAAAACAGTTCATTTCTGTAAAAAACTATGTCGCAGATGTGTTTCAAGTGGTTTCACAACATAGAAGTTAAGACTCATTAAATTTAACTCAACTTCAGTTTTTGCCCAATGCAAGTCAATAGGGATTTCAAACAGTGAGTTTGAGATGTTGAAGTGCACTTTGAAAAACAGTTGGGAAACCATCCAAACAGTTCTTAACCATAAGGGTACTGGGGATTTCATCATTTAGAACTGCTTTTACCAGAGTATTTTGACTTTACACAGCGTTAGAGTTGAAGGTAACCTTATTTCACCATAACGCGTTTCAGGGCCTGAAATTCACTTTGTGTACACATGTGTGACGCCTTGTTTTCCACCAGGAAACTGTTCAAAACAGTTCATTTCTGTAAAAACTATGTCGCAGAAGTGTTTCAAGTGGTTTCACAACATAGAAGTTAAGACTCATTAAATTTAACTCAACTTCAGTTTTGCCCAATGCAACTCAATAGGAATTTCAAAAGTGAGTTTGAGATGTTGAATTGCACTTTGAAAACAGTTGGGAAACCATCCAAACAGTTCTTAACCATAAGGGTACTGGGGATTTCATCATTTAGAACTGCTTTTACCAGAGTATTTTGACTTTACACAGCGTTAGAGTTGAAGGTAACCTTATTTCACCATAACGCGTTTCAGGGCCTGAAAATCACTTTGTGTACACATGTGTGACGCCTTGTTTTCCACCAGGAAACTGTTCAAAACAGTTCATTTCTGTAAAAACTATGTCGCAGATGTGTTTCAAGTGGTTTCACAACATAGAAGTTAAGACTCATTAAATTTAACTCAACTTTAGTTTTGCCCAATGCAACTCAATAGGGATTTCAAAACGTGAGTTTGAGATGTTGAAGTGCACTTTGAAAAACAGTTGGGAAACCATCCAAACAGTTCTTAACCATAAGGGTACTGGGGATTTCATCATTTAGAACTGCTTTTACCAGAGTATTTTGACTTTACACAGCGTTAGAGTTGAAGGTAACCTTATTTCACCATACGCGTTTCAGGGCCTGAAAATTCACTTTGTGTACACATGTGTGACGCCTTGTTTTCCACCAGGAAACTGTTCAAAACAGTTCATTTCTGTAAAAACTATGTCGCAGATGTGTTTCAAGTGGTTTCACAACATAGAAGTTAAGACTCATTAAATTTAACTCAACTTTAGTTTTGCCCAATGCAACTCAATAGGAATTTCAAAAGTGAGTTTGAGATGTTGAAGTGCACTTTGAAAAACAGTTGGGAAACCATCCAAACAGTTCTTAACCATAAGGGTACTGGGGATTTCATCATTTAGAACTGCTTTTACCAGAGTATTTTGACTTTACACAGCGTTAGAGTTGAAGGTAACCTTATTTCACCATAACGTTTCAGGGCCTGAAAATCACTTTGTGTACACATGTGTGACGCCTTGTTTTCCACCAGGAAACTGTTCAAAACAGTTCATTTCTGTAAAAACTATGTCGCAGATGTGTTTCAAGTGGTTTCACAACATAGAAGTTAAGACTCATTAAATTTAACTCAACTTCAGTTTTTGCCCAATGCAACTCAATAGGAATTTCAAAAGTGAGTTTGAGATGTTGAATTGCACTTTGAAAAACAGTTGGGAAACCATCCAAACAGTTCTTAACCATAAGGGTACTGGGGATTTCATCATTTAGAACTGCTTTTACCAGAGTATTTTGACTTTACACAGCGTTAGAGTTGAAGGTAACCTTATTTCACCATACGCGTTTCAGGGCCTGAAAATCACTTTGTGTACACATGTGTGACGCCTTGTTTTCCACCAGGAAACTGTTCAAAACAGTTCATTTCTGTAAAAACTATGTCGCAGATGTGTTTCAAGTGGTTTCACAACATAGAAGTTAAGACTCATTAAATTTAACTCAACTTCAGTTTTGCCCAATGCAACTCAATAGGGATTTCAAAAGTGAGTTTGAGATGTTGAAGTGCACTTTGAAAAACAGTTGGGAAACCATCAAACAGTTCTTAACCATAAGGGTACTGGGGATTTCATCATTTAGAACTGCTTTTACCAGAGTATTTTGACTTTACACAGCGTTAGAGTTGAAGGTAACCTTATTTCACCATAACGCGTTTCAGGGCCTGAAAATTCACTTTGTGTACACATGTGTGACGCCTTGTTTTCCACCAGGAAACTGTTCAAAACAGTTCATTTCTGTAAAAAACTATGTCGCAGATGTGTTTCAAGTGGTTTCACAACATAGAAGTTAAGACTCATTAAATTTAACTCAACTTCAGTTTTTGCCCAATGCAAGTCAATAGGGATTTCAAACAGTGAGTTTGAGATGTTGAAGTGCACTTTGAAAAACAGTGGGAAACCATCCAAACAGTTCTTAACCATAAGGGTACTGGGGATTTCATCATTTAGAACTGTTTTACCAGAGTATTTTGACTTTACACAGCGTTAGAGTTGAAGGTAACCTTATTTCACCATAACGCGTTTCAGGGCCTGAAATTCACTTTGTGTACACATGTGTGACGCCTTGTTTTCCACCAGGAAACTGTTCAAAACAGTTCATTTCTGTAAAAACTATGTCGCAGATGTGTTTCAAGTGGTTTCACAACATAGAAGTTAAGACTCATTAAATTTAACTCAACTTCAGTTTTGCCCAATGCAACTCAATAGGAATTTCAAAAGTGAGTTTGAGATGTTGAATTGCACTTTGAAAAACAGTGGGAAACCATCCAAACAGTTCTTAACCATAAGGGTACTGGGGATTTCATCATTTAGAACTGCTTTTACCAGAGTATTTTGACTTTACACAGCGTTAGAGTTGAAGGTAACCTTATTTCACCATAACGCGTTTCAGGGCCTGAAAATCACTTTGTGTACACATGTGTGACGCCTTGTTTTCCACCAGGAAACTGTTCAAAACAGTTCATTTCTGTAAAAAACTATGTCGCAGATGTGTTTCAAGTGGTTTCACAACATAGAAGTTAAGACTCATTGAGTTTCACTCAACTTTAGTTTTGCCCAATGCAAGTTAATGGGGATTTCAAAAGTGAGTTTGAGATGTTGAAGTGCACTTTGAAAAACAGTTGGGAAACCATCCAAACAGTTCTTAACCATAAGGGTACTGGGGATTTCATCATTTAGAACTGCTTTTACCAGAGTATTTTGACTTTACACAGCGTTAGAGTTGAAGGTAACCTTATTTCACCATAACGCGTTTCAGGGCCTGAAATTCACTTTGTGTACACATGTGTGACGCCTTGTTTTCCACCAGGAAACTGTTCAAAACAGTTCATTTCTGTAAAAACTATGTCGCAGATGTGTTTCAAGTGGTTTCACAACATAGAAGTTAAGACTCATTAAATTTAACTCAACTTCAGTTTTTGCCCAATGCAACTCAATAGGAATTTCAAAAGGTGAGTTTGAGATGTTGAATTGCACTTTGAAAAAAACAGTGGGAAACCATCCAAACAGTTCTTAACCATAAGGGTACTGGGGATTTCATCATTTAGAACTGCTTTTACCAGAGTATTTTGACTTTACACAGCGTTAGAGTTGAAGGTAACCCTATCACCATAACGCGTTTCAGGGCCTGAAAATCACTTTGTGTACACATGTGTGACGCCTTGTTTTCCACCAGGAAACTGTTCAAAACAGTTCATTTCTGTAAAAACTATGTCGCAGATGTGTTTCAAGTGGTTTCACAACATAGAAGTTAAGACTCATTAAATTTAACTCAACTTCAGTTTGGCCCAATGCAAGTCAATAGGGATTTCAAAAGTGAGTATGAGATGTTGAAGTGCACTTTGAAAAACAGTTGGGAAACCATCCAAACAGTTCTTAACCATAAGGGTACTGGGGATTTCATCATTTAGAACTGCTTTTACCAGAGTATTTTGACTTTACACAGCGTTAGAGTTGAAGGTAACCTTATTTCACCATAACGCGTTTCAGGGCCTGAAATTCACTTTGTGTACACATGTGTGACGCCTTGTTTTCCACCAGGAAACTGTTCAAAACAGTTCATTTCTGTAAAAACTATGTCGCAGATGTGTTTCAAGTGGTTTCACAACATAGAAGTTAAGACTCATTAAATTTAACTCAACTTCAGTTTTGCCCAATGCAACTCAATAGGAATTTCAAAAGTGAGTTTGAGATGTTGAATTGCACTTTGAAAAACAGTGGGAAACCATCCAAACAGTTCTTAACCATAAGGGTACTGGGGATTTCATCATTTAGAACTGCTTTTACCAGAGTATTTTGACTTTACACAGCGTTAGAGTTGAAGGTAACCTTATTTCACCATAACGCGTTTCAGGGCCTGAAAATCACTTTGTGTACACATGTGTGACGCCTTGTTTTCCACCAGGAAACTGTTCAAAACAGTTCATTACTGTAAAAAACTATGTCGCAGATGTGTTTCAAGTGGTTTCACAACATAGAAGTTAAGACTCATTGAATTTAACTCAACTTCAGTTTTGCCCAATGCAAGTCAATAGGGATTTCAAAAGTGAGTTTGAGATGTTGAAGTGCACTTTGAAAAACAGTTGGGAAACCATCCAAACAGTTCTTAACCATAAGGGTACTGGGGATTTCATCATTTAGAACTGCTTTTACCAGAGTATTTTGACTTTACACAGCGTTAGAGTTGAAGGTAACCTTATTTCACCATAACGCGTTTCAGGGCCTGAAAATCACTTTGTGTACACATGTGTGACGCCTTGTTTTCCACCAGGAAACTGTTCAAAACAGTTCATTTCTGTAAAAAACTATGTCGCAGATGTGTTTCAAGTGGTTTCACAACATAGAAGTTAAGACTCATTAAATTTAACTCAACTTTAGTTTTGCCCAATGCAAGTTAATGGGGATTTCAAAAAGTGAGTTTGAGATGTTGAAGTGCACTTTGAAAAACAGTTGGGAAACCATCCAAACAGTTCTTAACCATAAGGGTACTGGGGATTTCATCATTTAGAACTGTTTTACCATAGTATTTTGACTTTACACAGCGTTAGAGTTGAAGGTAACCTTATTTCACCATAACGCGTTTCAGGGCCTGAAATTCACTTTGTGTACACATGTGTGACGCCTTGTTTTCCACCAGGAAACTGTTCAAAACAGTTCATTTCTGTAAAAACTATGTCGCAGATGTGTTTCAAGTGGTTTCACAACATAGAAGTTAAGACTCATTAAATTTAACTCAACTTCAGTTTTTGCCCAATGCAACTCAATAGGAATTTCAAAAGGTGAGTTTGAGATGTTGAATTGCACTTTGAAAAACAGTTGGGAAACCATCCAAACAGTTCTTAACCATAAGGGTACTGGGGATTTCATCATTTAGAACTGCTTTTACCAGAGTATTTTGACTTTACACAGCGTTAGAGTTGAAGGTAACCTTATTTCACCATAACGCGTTTCAGGGCCTGAAAATCACTTTGTATACATGTGTGTGCCTTGTTTTCCACCAGGAAACTGTTCAAAACAGTTCATTTCTGTAAAAAACTATATCGCAGAAGTGTTTCAAGTGGTTTCACAACATAGAAGTTAAGACTCATTGAGTTTCACTCAACTTTAGTTTTGACCCCATGCAAGTCAATGGGGATTTTAAAAAGTGAGTTTGAGATGTTGAAGTGCACTTTGAAAAACAGTTGGGAAACCATCCAAACAGTTCTTAACCATAAGGGTACTGGGGATTTCATCATTTAGAACTGTTTTACCAGAGTATTTTGACTTTACACAGCGTTAGAGTTGAAGGTAACCTTATTTCACCATAACGCGTTTCAGGGCCTGAAATTCACTTTGTGTACACATGTGTGACGCCTTGTTTTCCACCAGGAAACTGTTCAAAACAGTTCATTTCTGTAAAAAACTATGTCGCAGATGTGTTTCAAGTGGTTTCACAACATAGAAGTTAAGACTCATTAAATTTAACTCAACTTTAGTTTTTGCCCAATGCAACTCAATAGGAATTTCAAAAGTGAGTTTGAGATGTTGAAGTGCACTTTGAAAAACAGTTGGGAAACCATCCAAACAGTTCTTAATCATAAGGGTACTGGGGAATTCATCATTTAGAACTGCTTTTACCAGAGTATTTTGACTTTACACAGCGTTAGAGTTGAAGGTAACCTTATTTCACCATAACGCGTTTCAGGGCCTGAAATTCACTTTGTGTACACATGTGTGACGCCTTGTTTTCCACCAGGAAACTGTTCAAAACAGTTCATTTCTGTAAAAACTATGTCGCAGATGTGTTTCAAGTGGTTTCACAACATAGAAGTTAAGACTCATTAAATTTAACTCAACTTCAGTTTTTGCCCAATGCAACTCAATAGGAATTTCAAAAGTGAGTTTGAGATGTTGAAGTGCACTTTGAAAAACAGTTGGGAAACCATCCAAACAGTTCTTAACCATAAGGGTACTGGGGATTTCATCATTTAGAACTGCTTTTACCAGAGTATTTTGACTTTACACAGCGTTAGAGTTGAAGGTAACCTTATTTCACCATAACGCGTTTCAGGGCCTGAAATTCACTTTGTGTACACATGTGTGACGCCTTGTTTTCCACCAGGAAACTGTTCAAAACAGTTCATTTCTGTAAAAACTATGTCGCAGATGTGTTTCAAGTGGTTTCACAACATAGAAGTTAAGACTCATTAAATTTAACTCAACTTCAGTTTTTGCCCAATGCAACTCAATAGGAATTTCAAAAGTGAGTTTGAGATGTTGAAGTGCACTTTGAAAAACAGTTGGGAAACCATCCAAACAGTTCTTAACCATAAGGGTACTGGGGATTTCATCATTTAGAACTGCTTTTACCAGAGTATTTTGACTTTACACAGCGTTAGAGTTGAAGGTAACCTTATTTCAACATAACGCGTTTCAGGGCCTGAAAATAACTTTGTGTACACATGTGTGACGCCTTGTTTTCCACCAGGAAACTGTTCAAAACAGTTCATTTCTGTAAAAACTATGTCGCAGATGTGTTTCAAGTGGTTTCACAACATAGAAGTTAAGACTCATTGAGTTTAACTCAACTTCAGTTTTGTCCAATGCAAGTTAATGGGGATTTCAAAAAGTGAGTTTGAGATGTTGAAGTGCACTTTGAAAAACAGTTGGGAAACCATCCAAACAGTTCTTAACCATAAGGGTACTGGGGATTTCATCATTTAGAACTAGTTTTACCATAGTATTTTGACTTTACACAGCGTTAGAGTTGAAGGTAACCTTATTTCACCATAATGCGTTTCAGGGCCTGAAATTCACTTTGTGTACACATGTGTGACGCCTTGTTTTCCACCAGGAAACTGTTCAAAACAGTTCATTTCTGTAAAAAACTATGTCGCAGATGTGTTTCAAGTGGTTTCACAACATAGAAGTTAAGACTCATTAAATTTAACTCAACTTCAGTATTTGCCCAATGCAACTCAATAGGAATTTCAAACGTTGAGTTTGAGATGTTGAATTGCACTTTGAAAACAGTGGGAAACCATCCAAACAGTTCTTAACCATAAGGGTACTGGGGATTTCATCATTTAGAACTGCCTTTTACCAGAGTATTTTGACTTTACACAGCGTTAGAGTTGAAGGTAACCTGAATTCACCATAACGCGTTTCAGGGCCTGAAAATAACTTTGTGTACACATGTGTGACGCCTTGTTTTCCACCAGGAAACTGTTCAAAACAGTTCATTTCTGTAAAAAACTTTGTCGCAGATGTGTTTCAAGTGGTTTCACAACATAGAAGTTAAGACTCATTAAATTTAACTCAACTTTAGTTTTTGCCCAATGCAACTCAATAGGAATTTCAAACGTTGAGTTTGAGATGTTGAATTGCACTTTGAAAAATAGTGGGGAAACCATCCAAACAGTTCTTAACCATAAGGGTACTGGGGATTTCATCATTTAGAACTGCTTTTACCAGAGTATTTTGACTTTCCAAAGAGTTACAGTTGAAGGTAACCTGAAATCACCATAACGCGTTTCAAGGGCTGAAAATCACTTTGTGTACACATGTGTGACGGCTTGTTTTCCACCAGGATACTGTTCAAAACAGTTCATTTCTGTAAAAACTATGTCACAGATTTGTTTCAAGTGGTTTCACAACATAGAAGTTAAGACTCATTGAGTTTCACTCAACTTTAGTTTTTGTCCATTGCAAGTTAATGGGGTTAACCTGAATTCACCATAACGCGTTTCAGGGCCTGAAAATAACTTTGTGTACACATGTGTGACGCCTTGTTTTCCACCAGGAAACTGTTCAAAACAGTTCATTTCTGTAAAAAACTATGTCGCAGATGTGTTTCAAGTGGTTTCACAACATAGAAGTTAAGACTCATTAAATTTAACTCAACTTCAGTATTTGCCCAATGCAACTCAATAGGAATTTCAAAGCGTTGAGTTTGAGATGTTGAATTGCACTTTGATAAACAGTAGGGAAACCATCGAAACAGTACTTAACCATAAGGGTACTGGGGATTTCATCATTTAGAACTGCTTTTACCAGAGTATTTTGACTTTACACAGCGTTAGAGTTGAAGGTAACCTAAATTCACCATAACGCGTTTCAGGGCCTGAAAATAACTTTGTGTACACATGTGTGACGCCTTGTTTTCCACCAGGAAACTGTTCAAAACAGTTCATTTCTGTAAAAAACTATGTCGCAGATGTGTTTTAAGTGGTTTCACAACATAGAAGTTAAGACTCATTAAATTTAACTCAACTTTAGTTTTTGCCCAATGCAACTCAATAGGAATTTCAAACGTTGAGTTTGAGATGTTGAATTGCACTTTGAAAAATAGTGGGGAAACCATCCAAACAGTTCTTAACCATAAGGGTACTGGGGATTTCATCATTTAGAACTGCTTTTACCAGAGTATTTTGACTTTCCAAAGAGTTACAGTTGAAGGTAACCTGAAATCACCATAACGCGTTTCAAGGGCTGAAAATCACTTTGTGTACACATGTGTGACGGCTTGTTTTCCACCAGGATACTGTTCAAAACAGTTCATTTCTGTAAAAACTATGTCACAGATTTGTTTCAAGTGGTTTCACAACATAGAAGTTAAGACTCATTGAGTTTCACTCAACTTTAGTTTTGTCCATTGCAAGTTAATGGGGATTTCAAAAAGTGAGTTTAAGATGTGAAGTGCACTATGAAAAACAGTTGGGAAACCATCCAAACAGTTCTTAACCATAAGGGTACTGGGGATTTTATCATTTAGAACTGTTTTTACCATAGTATTTTGACTTTACACAGCGTTAGAGTTGAAGGTAACTTTATTTCACCATAACGCGTTTCAGGACCATAAATTCACTTTGTGTACACATTTGTGACGCCTTGTTTTCCACCAGGAAACTGTTCAAAACAGTTCATTTCTGTAAAAAACTAGGTCGCAGATGTGTTTCAAGTGGTTTCACAACATAGAAGTTAAGACTCATTAAATTTAACTCAACTTCAGTTTTTGCCCAATGCAACTCAATAGGAATTTCAAACGTTGAGTTTGAGATGTTGAATTGCACTTTGAAAAACAGTGGGGAAACCATCAAACAGTTCTTAACCATAAGGGTACTGGGGATTTCATCATTTAGAACTGCTTTTACCAGAGTATTTTGACTTTACACAGCGTTAGAGTTGAAGGTAACCTGAATTCTCCATAACGCGTTTCAGGGCCTGAAAATAACTTTGTGTACACATGTGTGACGCCTTGTTTTCCACCAGGAAACTGTTCAAAACAGTTTATTTCTGTAAAAAACTATGTCGCAGAAGTGTTTCAAGTGGTTTCACAATATAGAAGTTAAGACTCATTGAGTTTCAATCAACTTCAGTTTTGTCCATTGCAAGTTAATGGGGATTTCAAAAAGTGAGTTTAAGATGTGAAGTGCACTATGAAAAACAGTTGGGAAACCATCCAAACAGTTCTTAACCATAAGGGTACTGGGGATTTCATCATTTAGAACTGCTTTTACCAGAGTATTTTGACTTTCCAAAGAGTTACAGTTGAAGGTAACCTGAAATCACCATAACGCGTTTCAAGGGCTGAAAATCACTTTGTGTACACATGTGTGACGCCTTGTTTTCCACCAGGAAACTGTTCAAAACAGTTCATTTCTGTAAAAACTATGTCGCAGATGTGTTTCAAGTGGTTTCACAACATAGAAGTTAAGACTCATTGAGTTTCACTCAACTTTAGTTTTGTCCATTGCAAGTTAATGGGGATTTCAAAAAGTGAGTTTAAGATGTGAAGTGCACTATGAAAAACAGTTGGGAAACCATCCAAACAGTTCTTAACCATAAGGGTACTGGGGATTTTATCATTTAGAACTGTTTTTACCATAGTATTTTCACTTTACACAGCGTTAGAGTTGAAGGTAACCTTATTTCACCATAACGCGTTTCAGGGCCTGAAATTCACTTTGTGTACACATTTGTGACGCCTTGTTTTCCACCAGGAAACTGTTCAAAACAGTTCATTTCTGTAAAAACTATGTCGCAGATGTGTTTCAAGTGGTTTCACAACATAGAAGTTAAGACTCATTAAATTTAACTCAACTTCAGTTTTTGCCCAATGCAACTCAATAGGAATTTCAAAAGGTGAGTTTGAGATGTTGAATTGCACTTTGAAAAACAGTGGGGAAACCATCCAAACAGTTCTTAACCATAAGGGTACTGGGGATTTCATCATTTAGAACTGCTTTTACCAGAGTATTTTGACTTTACACAGCGTTAGAGTTGAAGGTAACCTTATTTCACCATAACACGTTTCAGGGCCTGAAAATAACTTTGTGTACACATGTGTGACGCCTTGTTTTCCACCAGGAAACTGTTCAAAACAGTTCATTTCTGTAAAAAACTATGTCGCAGATGTTTTCAAGTGTTTTCACAACATAGAAGTTAAGACTCATTGAGTTTCACTCAACTTTAGATTTGGCCCAATGCAAGTCAAGGGGATTTCAAAAAGTGAGTTTGAGATGTTGAAGTGCACTTTGAAAAACAGTTGGGAAACCATCCAAACAGTTCTTAACCATAAGGGTACTGGGGATTTTATCATTTAGAACTGTTTTAACCATAGTATTTTGACTTTACACAGCGTTAGAGTTGAAGGTAACCTTATTTCACCATAACGTTTCAGGGCCTGAAATTCACTTTGTGTACACATGTGTGACGCCTTGTTTTCCACCAGGAAACTGTTCAAAACAGTTCATTTCTGTAAAAAACTTTGTCGCAGATGTGTTTCAAGTGGTTTCACAACATAGAAGTTAAGACTCATTAAATTTAACTCAACTTTAGTTTTTGCCCAATGCAACTCAATAGGAATTTCAAACGTGGAGTTTGAGATGTTGAATTGCACTTTGAAAAACAGTGGGGAAACCATCCAAACAGTTCTTAACCATAAGGGTACTGGGGATTTCATCATTTAGAACTGCTTTTACCAGAGTATTTTGACTTTACACAGCGTTAGAGTTGAAGGTAACCTTATTTCACCATAACGCGTTTCAGGGCCTGAAAATTCACTTTGTGTACACATGTGTGACGCCTTGTTTTCCACCAGGAAACTGTTCAAAACAGTTCATTTCTGTAAAAAACTTTGTCGCAGATGTGTTTCAAGTGGTTTCACAACATAGAAGTTAAGACTCATTAAAGTTTCACTCAACTTCAGTTTTTGCCCATTGCAAGTTAATGGGGATTTAAAAAGTGAGTTTAAGATGTGAAGTGCACTATGAAAAACAGTTGGGAAACCATCCAAACAGTTCTTAACCATAAGGGTACTGGGGATTTCATCATTTAGAACTGCTTTTACCAGAGTATTTTGACTTTACAAAGAGTTAGAGTTGAAGGTAACCTGAAATCACCATACGCGTTTCAAGGGCTGAAAATCACTTTGTGTACACATGTGTGACGCCTTGTTTTCCACCAGGAAACTGTTCAAAACAGTTCATTTCTGTAAAAAACTATGTCGCAGATGTGTTTCAAGTGGTTTCACAACATAGAAGTTAAGACTCATTGAGTTTCACTCAACTTTAGTTTTTGTCCATTGCAAGTTAATGGGGATTTCAAAAAGTGAGTTTAAGATGTGAAGTGCACTATGAAAAACAGTGGGAAACCATCCAAACAGTTCTTAACCATAAGGGTACTGGGGATTTTATCATTTAGAACTGTTTTACCATAGTATTTTGACTTTACACAGCGTTAGAGTTGAAGGTAACCTTATTTCACCATAACGCGTTTCAGGGCCTGAAATTCACTTTGTGTACACATGTGTGACGCCTTGTTTTCCACCAGGAAACTGTTCAAAACAGTTCATTTCTGTAAAAACTATGTCGCAGATGTGTTTCAAGTGGTTTCACAACATAGAAGTTAAGACTCATTAAATTTAACTCAACTTCAGTTTTTGCCCAATGCAACTCAATAGGAATTTCAAAGGTGAGTTTGAGATGTTGAATTGCACTTTGAAAAACAGTGGGGAAACCATCCAAACAGTTCTTAACCATAAGGGTACTGGGGATTTCATCATTTAGAACTGCTTTTACCAGAGTATTTTGACTTTACACAGCGTTAGAGTTGAAGGTAACCTTATTTCACCATAACGCGTTTCAGGGCCTGAAAATAACTTTGTGTACACATGTGTGACGCCTTGTTTTCCACCAGGAAACTGTTCAAAACAGTTCATTTCTGTAAAAACTATGTCGCAGATGTGTTTCAAGTGGTTTCACAACATAGAAGTTAAGACTCATTGAGTTTCACTCAACTTTAGTTTTGGCCCAATGCAAGTCAATGGGGATTTCAAAAAGTGAGTTTGAGATGTTGAAGTGCACTTTGAAAAACAGTTGGGAAACCATCCAAACAGTTCTTAACCATAAGGGTACTGGGGATTTTATCATTTAGAACTGTTTTTACCATAGTATTTTGACTTTACACAGCGTTAGAGTTGAAGGTAACCTTATTTCACCATAACGCGTTTCAGGGCCTGAAATTCACTTTGTGTACACATGTGTGACGCCTTGTTTTCCACCAGGAAACTGTTCAAAACAGTTCATTTCTGTAAAAAACTTTGTCGCAGATGTGTTTCAAGTGGTTTCACAACATAGAAGTTAAGACTCATTAAATTTACCTCAACTTTAGTTTTTGCCCAATGCAACTCAATAGGAATTTCAAACATTGAGTTTGAGATGTTGAATTGCACTTTGAAAAATAGTGGGAAACCATCCAAACAGTTCTTAACCATAAGGGTACTGGGGATTTCATCATTTAGAACTGCTTTTACCAGAGTATTTTGACTTTCCAAAGAGTTACAGTTGAAGGTAACCTGAAATCACCATAACGCGTTTCAAGGGCTGAAAATCACTTTGTGTACACATGTGACGGCTTGTTTTCCACCAGGATACTGTTCAAAACAGTTCATTTCTGTAAAAACTATGTCACAGATTTGTTTCAAGTGGTTTCACAACATAGAAGTTAAGACTCATTGAGTTTCACTCAACTTTAGTTTTTGTCCATTGCAAGTTAATGGGGTTAACCTGAATTCACCATAACGCTTTCAGGGCCTGAAAATAACTTTGTGTACACATGTGTGACGCCTTGTTTTCCACCAGGAAACTGTTGAAAACAGTTCATTTCTGTAAAAAACTATGTCGCAGATGTGTTTCAAGTGGTTTCACAACATAGAAGTTAAGACTCATTAAATTTAACTCAACTTCAGTATTTGCCCAATGCAACTCAATAGGAATTTCAAACGTTGAGTTTGAGATGTTGAATTGCACTTTGAAAAACAGTAGGGAAACCATCGAAACAGTACTTAACCATAAGGGTACTGGGGATTTCATCATTTAGAACTGCTTTTACCAGAGTATTTTGACTTTACACAGCGTTAGAGTTGAAGGTAACCTAAATTCACCATAACGCGTTTCAGGGCCTGAAAATAACTTTGTGTACACATGTGTGACGCCTTGTTTTACACCAGGAAACTGTTCAAAACAGTTCATTTCTGTAAAAAACTATGTCGCAGATGTGTTTTAAGTGGTTTCACAACATAGAAGTTAAGACTCATTAAATTTAACTCAACTTTAGTTTTTGCCCAATGCAACTCAATAGGAATTTCAAACGTTGAGTTTGAGATGTTGAATTGCACTTTGAAAAATAGTGGGGAAACCATCCAAACAGTTCTTAACCATAAGGGTACTGGGGATTTCATCATTTAGAACTGCTTTTACCAGAGTATTTTGACTTTCCAAAGAGTTACAGTTGAAGGTAACCTGAAATCACCATAACGCGTTTCAAGGGCTGAAAATCACTTTGTGTACACATGTGTGACGGCTTGTTTTCCACCAGGATACTGTTCAAAACAGTTCATTTCTGTAAAAACTATGTCACAGATTTGTTTCAAGTGGTTTCACAACATAGAAGTTAAGACTCATTGAGTTTCACTCAACTTTAGTTTTTGTCCATTGCAAGTTAATGGGGATTTCAAAAAGTGAGTTTAAGATGTGAAGTGCACTATGAAAAACAGTTGGGAAACCATCCAAACAGTTCTTAACCATAAGGGTACTGGGGATTTTATCATTTAGAACTGTTTTTACCATAGTATTTTGACTTTACACAGCGTTAGAATTTAAGGTAACCTTATTTCACCATAACGCGTTTCAGGACCATAAATTCACTTTGTGTACACATTTGTGACGCCTTGTTTTCCACCAGGAAACTGTTCAAAACAGTTCATTTCTGTAAAAAACTAGGTCGCAGATGTGTTTCAAGTGGTTTCACAACATAGAAGTTAAGACTCATTAAATTTAACTCAACTTCAGTTTTTGCCCAATGCAACTCAATAGGAATTTCAAACGTTGAGTTTGAGATGTTGAATTGCACTTTGAAAAACAGTGGGGAAACCATCAAACAGTTCTTAACCATAAGGGTACTGGGGATTTCATCATTTAGAACTGCTTTTACCAGAGTATTTTGACTTTACACAGCGTTAGAGTTGAAGGTAACCTGAATTCTCCATAACGCGTTTCAGGGCCTGAAAATAACTTTGTGTACACATGTGTGACGCCTTGTTTTCCACCAGGAAACTGTTCAAAACAGTTTATTTCTGTAAAAAACTATGTCGCAGAAGTGTTTCAAGTGGTTTCACAATATAGAAGTTAAGACTCATTGAGTTTCAATCAACTTCAGTTTTTGTCCATTGCAAGTTAATGGGGATTTCAAAAAGTGAGTTTAAGATGTGAAGTGCACTATGAAAAACAGTTGGGAAACCATCCAAACAGTTCTTAACCATAAGGGTACTGGGGATTTCATCATTTAGAACTGCTTTTACCAGAGTATTTTGACTTTCCAAAGAGTTACAGTTGAAGGTAACCTGAAATCACCATAAAGCGTTTCAAGGGCTGAAAATCACTTTGTATACACATGTGTGAGGCCTTGTTTTCCACCAGGAAACTGTTCAAAACAGTTCATTTCTGTAAAAAACTATGTCGCAGATGTGTTTCAAGTGGTTTCACAACATAGAAGTTAAGACTCATTGAGTTTCACTCAACTTTAGTTTTTGTCCATTGCAAGTTAATGGGATTTCAAAAAGTGAGTTTAAGATGTGAAGTGCACTATGAAAAACAGTTGGGAAACCATCCAAACAGTTCTTAACCATAAGGGTACTGGGGATTTTATCATTTAGAACTGTTTTTACCATAGTATTTTGACTTTACACAGCGTTAGAGTTGAAGGTAACCTTATTTCACCATAACGCGTTTCAGGGCCTGAAATTCACTTTGTGTACACATTGTGACGCCTTGTTTTCCACCAGGAAACTGTTCAAAACAGTTCATTTCTGTAAAAACTATGTCGCAGATGTGTTTCAAGTGGTTTCACAACATAGAAGTTAAGACTCATTAAATTTAACTCAACTTCAGTTTTTGCCCAATGCAACTCAATAGGAATTTCAAAAGGTGAGTTTGAGATGTTGAATTGCACTTTGAAAAACAGTGGGAAACCATCCAAACAGTTCTTAACCATAAGGGTACTGGGGATTTCATCATTTAGAACTGCTTTTACCAGAGTATTTTGACTTTACACAGCGTTAGAGTTGAAGGTAACCTTTTTTCACCATAACACGTTTCAGGGCCTGAAAATAACTTTGTGTACACATGTGTGACGCCTTGTTTTCCACCAGGAAACTGTTCAAAACAGTTCATTTCTGTAAAAACTATGTCGCAGATGTTTTCAAGTGGTTTCACAACATAGAAGTTAAGACTCATTGAGTTTCACTCAACTTTAGATTTTGCCCAATGCAAGTCAATGGGGATTTCAAAAAGTGAGTATGAGATGTTGAAGTGCACTTTGAAAAACAGTTGGGAAACCATCCAAACAGTTCTTAACCATAAGGGTACTGGGGATTTTATCATTTAGAACTGTTTTTACCATAGTATTTTGACTTTACACAGCGTTAGAGTTGAAGGTAACCTTATTTCACCATAACGCGTTTCAGGGCCTGAAATTCACTTTGTGTACACATGTGTGACGCCTTGTTTTCCACCAGGAAACTGTTCAAAACAGTTCATTTCTGTAAAAAACTTTGTCGCAGATGTGTTTCAAGTGGTTTCACAACATAGAAGTTAAGACTCATTAAATTTAACTCAACTTCAGTATTTGCCCAATGCAACTCAATAGGAATTTCAAAAGTGAGTTTGAGATGTTGAATTGCACTTGAAAAACAGTGGGGAAACCATCCAAACAGTTCTTAACCATAAGGGTACTGGGGATTTCATCATTTAGAACTGCTTTTACCAGAGTATTTTGACTTTACACAGCGTTAGAGTTGAAGGTAACCTTATTTCACCATAACGCGTTTCAGGGCCTGAAAATTCACTTTGTGTACACATGTGTGACGCCTTGTTTTCCACCAGGAAACTGTTCAAAACAGTTCATTTCTGTAAAAAACTATGTCGCAGATGTGTTTCAAGTGGTTTCACAACATAGAAGTTAAGACTCATTGAGTTTCACTCAACTTTAGTTTTTGTCCAATGCAAGTCAATGGGGATTTCAAAAGTGAGTTTGAGATGTTGAAGTGCACTTTGAAAAACAATTGGGAAACCATCCAAACAGTTCTTAACCATAAGGGTACTGGGGATTTTATCATTTAGAACTGTTTTACCATAGTATTTTGACTTTACACAGCGTTAGAGTTGAAGGTAACCTTATTTCACCATAACGCGTTTCAGGGCCTGAAATTCACTTTGTGTACACATGTGTGACGCCTTGTTTTCCACCAGGAAACTGTTCAAAACAGTTCATTTCTGTAAAAAACTATGTCGCAGATGTGTTTTAAGTGGTTTCACAACATAGAAGTTAAGACTCATTAAATTTAACTCAACTTTAGTTTTTGTCCATTGCAAGTTAATGGGGATTTCAAAAAGTGAGTATGAGATGTTGAAGTGCACTTTGAAAAACAGTTGGGAAACCATCCAAACAGTTCTTAACCATAAGGGTACTGGGGATTTCATCATTTAGAACTGTTTTACCATAGTATTTTGACTTTACACAGCGTTAGAGTTGAAGGTAACCTTATTTCACCATAATGCGTTTCAGGGCCTGAAATTCACTTTGTGTACACATGTGTGACGCCTTGTTTTCCACCAGGAAACTGTTCAAAACAGTTCATTTCTGTAAAAAAACTATGTCACAGATGTGTTTCAAGTGGTTTCACAACATAGAAGTTAAGACTCATTAAATTTAACTCAACTTCAGTTTTGCCCAATGCAACTCAAT
>NW_024380181.1:0-25151 GCF_016835505.1 Polypterus senegalus
CTCAGATTTTTTAATTTAAAGTTGCACTAAAGAATAAAATTTAAAGGCCCCCTTTTAAAAAATTGCCCATTATGAAAAAATCTTGATCCATTAAATCGAAATGCACCTATAAAATACTAAAACTTGAAGTTTAAATTCTGTAAAATGAATTTGAGTGTTTACCAGGAAAGTTAAAAATATTGAATGCTGACTAGTATTAAAATCATTAGCAACTTGTCATTTTCTGTTTCTCTGATCCAGTACAATCCTTGTGAATTACTTAATAATAAGAATATGCTGGCTTCTAATTAGATACTGTATTTTTGATCTTTTTGTTGTGTTGGATTGAACATTGAACACTGAAAATTGCAAAGGTTGCATTTCTTGTAATATTGCTAGATGCTGAGAAAGTAATTTACACTTTTTGTTTTAGTTGAGTAGATTACTGTAATGCACTCTAACAGGACTACCTAAGAAAGACATCATTTAGTTGTAGTTAGTTCAGTGTGTGGCAGTATGAATTTTAACCAGAACAAAATAAAAAACCTAAGCACATCCCACCAGTCTTTATGCATATTACAATGATTATCTGTGATCTTTAGAAGTGACTTTTAAATACTACTAATGATATATAAAGCTTCAAATAATCTTGCCCTTTTCTATGTTTTAGAATACCTGTCCCCCTACACTTCAAGTTTTTATCCTACATCTTCTAATAGTGGTGAGGTGGTCTTTTGCTGTTATGTACCAAAATTCTGGATTACTTTACCGATAGAGAGATGCCAGGCTAACACTTTGGATCATTGAAAAATACTACAAATCCACATCATTTAGGCTTTTGTAACTACATTTTAGTTCTGCTCTATACAAGCATATATCTGTCATATTCTTCAATGAATAGCTAATCTTAACTAATCTCTACTTTTCTTTGTATTCTTTTACACCATTTGATGATGGTATGGTGTAGCCACCTGTGACATTTGTATGAAAGTGGACACCCAAACTGTACACAAGACACACTGAATCAAACTCTCTAGGAGGAACCCTACAAAACAATAAGGGACTACTTTGGAACGTGTTAAACTTGATTATATTACAATAACTTTATTAATCCCATGGTGAATATTAAAGGTTTTTTAGGTAGAATGTCTAGTGGGGGCTGGGTGGTCTATTGGCCTTGGACTCCTGCAGATTTTCTTTTCCTCCAGCTTATCCATTTTATTATCTTATTTTTTTTTCTGTCCTCCCAGCAATCTGATCTTATCTATCATAATCATTTATAGAATTATATATATAAGGGAGTTTTCTATTAATTATATATCTGTTTAATTTAAATATGTATTTATTTATTGTATCTATTATATTTATTCACTATTATTCTTATTTAATTTTAATTAATTTTTTTGTAAATGTTTCTTTGACATTTTGTAAAATACTTTGATCTACATTCCGTGTATGAAATTGTGCTTTAGAAATAAATATTGTTGTTCTAATGTGTTGTTTGTGGGAGGGGTTTTCTTGTGGTGCCTACAGCTTGCCTCTACAGTACAGCCTCAAATGTTTTAGGTAAAATCCTTCTTATTTTGATATGAAGTCTCAAGCATAACACAATCAGTGTAAGTTCAAATGCACCTCAAAACCAGTCAGCCTCAGAACTGGTAGCTGCAGGCTACCAGCATAGCAGACCCTAAACAGGGAGCAGAAAATAACAGAAAACTAAAGCAAAATGTCCACAAGAGGGAAGATGACAGTAAACCCCTGGCTTTTGCATAAATCTTTATTAATAAAGCAACTATTAGAACAAACAGTAAAGAGAAAAGGAACATTGAAAAAATCCTGAAAACAGCAAAAATAGGCCCAAGAACAGAAAGCCCATCCAAAACCACACTCTGAAACAGCAAACCAGAAACAGGAAAAAAATAAAGAGACAAACGAAAAGAAAATCACAATTCTCACAAACCCCTTTATATATGGAATGATCTTAGCCAGAGGAAGTTTTCAGGAGTGGTCATGTCAGGGTGGCCCCTCCTTGGCTCCACCACAAAAACATAGATATATGTAAAGAGAATGTACAAAATTGATCAAGTTGTAAGGCTTCTAAACTCTTTTTGGGCTCTCCACAACAGGACGACATCGAAAAGCGTCCCGAAGCGATTGCGGCGTCTGTGGAAGACAGCTTGTCAGTTGCCCGGCCTACCATAGGCTCCCAGCGCTGTAGCAGCTTGCCACGAAAAGAAATCTGAAAAGATCACGGTCACGCTTCGGCACCTGCCATCAATGGGTGATGCAAGGAACATTATAACTGCAGGACAGTATTACTTGGCCACTAACCTGGTCACGACCCTGCCTGACTGCTGAGTCTGTGCGTAGGGACAGCGTTTCTCAACCTTTAAATATTTGCACCCAAGTTTTCATAATAGTTTTAATCGCGCCCCTTAACATTTTTTTGAAAGGAACCCCCTAATACCAATTCGCTCTTTTTTAATTAATGATATATCATAGATGCATATTTTATTATACCTACTTAACTTTTAGCGACATTTATCTAACTCTATATTTATTTTTCTAGTATCAGAATGTAGTTTAAGTTAATTTGTTTTGGTTTCAATAGATGTATTTTTTCATATTTTTGATATTTGTTTTCTTTTTTCACATCTTCACGCCCCTTTTGTGACTTTGTGCCCCTTAGGGTGCCCCACTCACAGTTTGAGAACCACTGGCGAGGAGAATGGTAGATCCCAGCTAAAATAAATAACTGTGCTGTTCCTGTTTCAAGCTGAATAAAGCTGGAGACTCAGACTTGTGTTTTGTGGTCAAGACAAGGACTCACACATCACAAAGTATAAACAAAATGACAGAGCAAATAGAATAGTATGAAAAATAATTCAAAACTATCAACAAAAATATAATACCAATAAATACAGAATATGACACTTCTAGGTTTCATTTAGTATTGAAATTTCCGGTTATGTTTTCTTGTCACTTGATTTCAGGAATCAGGATTTGCTCTTTTAGGATTTGTTGCTTCAGAGATTCTTTTGGTTTATTTTGAGCTTTATACAATTTCTAAAATGTCATTCGACCCTTTGGGTACATGAAGCCATGTTAATTATTTTTCTATCAGTCATTGTTTCTTTTGAGTTTTTTGATGTAGTTTACTTATAGTTTTCTTCATTTGTTTTTCTGTCAAGTTATATATTTTTTAATCTTGATTTTTTATTTTTCTAATACAAATACGTTTTCTAATTCCTCTTAATTTTTGAAGTTTAGATTTTAATTAACAAATGAAGTGATTAGTAGTTGTTTTTAAAAATGTTTACTCAGGATTGTCTTATTGAGTATTTTGTTTTTTAGGTGCTCCTTCAGAGTAAAAATTTCAACAGGTGACGTTAGAATTTCTGCAGCTTGATGCTGTCTTTTAAACTCCCCAGTCTGGAATTTCTGTTATGTTCTAGAACAGGTTTTCTTAAACTTTCTTTTTCTTTACAATCCATTCTTGTCCTTCTTGGTGTCTAAGAAACCCTTTCCATTCTGACCATCCCTCTTGGAGAATCATAGACAATCATTATAACAGAGCAATGTCAATTGCTTAAACAACCCATGGGGACCCACTGTGATACACTTCACAAACCCTACGTGACCCATTCCCATTAAATACAAAAGTGACTTGTGACCCAATGGCAGCATCCCACAACATAGAACCACAGTTTCAGAAATTTTGCTCTAGAAGTTTTTAATTGAAAGTGATGCCATCAGGAAGAGAAACAGCTCTTCAAAATGTCTTTGTCTGCCATAAAATAATGACTTTGTACATGAAGATGAGCTTACCCAAGTAGAGGTGCTTAAGTACCTTTAGATAGTAGTACTATGACTGCAGTAAATGGTAGTGAAGAAGGAGCGCTTAGATTACCAATAGAAAATATTTTATTTTACCTCTTTTTACTAGCTATGGGTAACTGGAATGAGTTCAATAGCAATTTGTAGGAATCAATCTGTAATAATCCAAGGAAGTAAATCTAATTGTTGTTTGTGTGCAGCTAAAAAAATTACAGTATTATCTACAAATTGATTAAATTATAGGTACTAATTAAAACAATGATGTTTTGGCCACAGTGGCCTTAATAGATTTTCTGCAAAGGTTGAGATGGTTAATTCTTTATGAGAATCTCAACATTTAAAACCACTTCTACTCTAAATGAAGGCAGTTATGTACATTTGAAATTTTTGTAACTTTCAGAGGTCCTGGGAGCACTGGAATTCCTCACGATTAGCTGAAAGCTGATGTTTGGAAAGGGATGTCTATTCAGTCCTGCCCAACCTGTTACTACTTTAATGTTTAGAAGAACAGGTACGATTATTTGCACCATCCAATTATGAAAATGTTTAAAGTATTGTTTTAAGTATTTGGTTTGGAAATCTGCAGAGGAGAGATGCTGGGTATATTGGGAAAGGATGTTGAGGATAGAGCTGCCAGGCAAGAGGAAAAGAGGAAGGCCTAAGAGAAGATTTATAGATGTGGTGAGAGGGACATCTAGATGATGGATGTGACAGAACAAGATGCAGAGGACACAAAGATATGGAAGAAGATTATCCGCTGTGGCAACCTAACGAGGAGCAGCCGAAAGAAGAAAGAAGATCAATTTATTATTATAAATTTGGCATTCCTTCACACAACTTATGGCTATGATATTCAAATTGAGTTAAGAAAAAACTGTAAGTTTAATTTTTTAATGGGCACCAGATTTAGCTAATATTACAAATCAATTAAAACTACTGAACGTACACAAAGAAAGCATAAATATTAACTAACTTCTAACAACATCTTGACACATTTGCCTCTTTTAAAATTTGGATATTTTAATACAGTATACCTGTAAGTAATACCTTTAGAAATATATAGTAACTAGCAAAATACCTGCGCTTTGCAGCGTGAGTACTGCCTTAAAATTTTATGAAGAAGAAAATGAAACCTTTTTAAACTGAGGGAAAATATGGCAATAATTATTTAAGGATCTCTTTGTATACCACATTGTGAGTTCGGCCCTTCGGTTGTAATATGACCAAGCTGTGCGCTGAGCTTACTCTTGAGCATGCAACGTACAGTTGGCCATGTGAACAGTAATCTTGTTTCAAATCTCACAGCTTGGATTATTGCTGTCATAATCGGTTTGAGTTTCATGGTTTGTTTCAATTACGCAGTATTTGTAGGACTTGTGTTGAGAGACATTCAGCATCTGACAAAGCGTTGTAAGTATACAACCGGTTTCATCGATAACGTCACATCCAGCTTTTGAGAGTATAAACATTCATAAACATCAAAGTGCCCACTAATGAAATCGTTAAAGGTGTAAAATATTTGTATTTTTGTAAAACAATTCAGTGCCAGCCATCAACTCACATGCAGAACCATAGGTGAAGGGCTTAAGCATTTCACTCCTATAGTGCTCCTGTGTAGTATAATTATCTCCTGTACCGTCATCAGTGCACACCTTGAACCTGTTCCAGTCATTCTATACATAAGACACAATGTTCCTCAGGATATCAAGAATGAGCCTGATATGGCCTTGCAATATGTAACAAAGAGAATGGAAAGGCAGGTGCTATCTCTGGGCATGGAAACCACTCGGTAGTGACAGTTCTTTGATCGATGGTGATCATCTCGATGAACATGGTAATGGGGAATACGGTTGGAATGATAAAGGATTGGTACCTGAACAATGTAAAGTAAGTCTAAAATACCTACACAATAACTATAATCGTAATAAATTAACAATAAAACAGCGGAGAGCCGTGGATTAAATAAAAAGGCTGTAGTTATCCACGGAGACATGAATCCCATGAGAAGGAAGGGAATAGTAGAGACTGGATTGCGGACAGCCTTATATGGCAGGCAGCCAACACGTGGGAGGCATTGGGATAGGAAACCAATGCCGCCTCACTACGTGACCGAGCTGCAGGCTATGGACGATATATATGTGGTAAGTGGATTCAGTTAGCGTTGGGAACCCGTGCCAAATTTCTTGAAGATGGGCCATAAGTAACAAAGACTGTTGAAAAGTTCAATATGGCGCTGACAGTGGCATCATACCACCGAAATAGTCACGTATTGGTTTACGTTAACGCAGGGAAGCCGCCTACCAAATTCTCGTGAAGATGGGCCATAAATAAGAAAGTTCAACATGGCAGAGCGTTGTGACGTATGACAACGCATGTAGAATTTCAAAATGAAACCTGCTTAACTTTTGTAAGTAATCTGTAGGAATGAGCCTGCCACATTTCAGCCTTCTACCTACATGGGAAGTTGGAGAATTAGTGACATTGGAAACTTCATATGGTGGCCGACAGTGGCATCTACCACTGAAATAAGTCATACATTGGTTTCGGTTAGCGCGGGGAAGCCGCCTACCAAATTTCGTGAAGATGGGGCCATGAATAAGAAAGTTTAACATGGCGGACGTTGTTGACCGTTATGACCATTACGTGTAGAATTTCGAAATGAAACCTGCTTAACTTTTGTAAGCTGTAAGGAATGAGCCTGCCAAATTTTAACCTTCTACCAACGCGGGAAGTTGGAAATTAGTGATGAGTGAGTGAGTGAGTGAGTGAGTGAGTGAATCAGTGAGGCTTTGCCTTTTATTAGTATAGATTCCACCATTAACTTAATGAGTTTATTACTTAATGTGAAGTACAAGAATAAAGTACTGGTAGTTCAGTTGCATGTTAGAGTAGAAACAGTGATAAAAGCAAGAGAAGGGAAAAAAGAGAATATCTTAAATAAATAATGTTTTGTTATTCTCAGTTGTTTTTTTGCACTTTACATTTCCTTGAAAATAAATACAAAAGTGAAGCTTTTTAATCTTTCTTTTCTTTAGAAAAGCATGCTTCTCTGAAAAGGTTCAATAGTTGTAAGGTTCTCAGTCTTGTCAAAGTCTTCTGTTTACTATATTTCGGGAATTTCTACAATCATGGAGTTTTGGAAATTGAAATTATATTTGGGCTGCTACTTGCTGTTAAGTTACAGTCAGGGGCTGTTCCCTGCCTTATGTTTATTTATCTTTTTGTCATTATTTTTGTTCATTTTGAATGATTGTTTTTCAGTTGATTTTATTTTAATTAATACTGTTTTTATGTAATTATCACTTCATTATCATGTGTGTTAGTTTTGTGCCTCAAAGCTACATAACCTTACATTCCATAGATGAAACACCAAGAGGTGCCGTGACTATGATATTACTTCTAACGGCTGATTTTATTTTATTAATATTGTTTTTATGTTTTCTCTCCTCATTATCATGTATGTTAGTTTTTGCCTTAAAGCTACACGCTCTTACATTCTGTGAGTGAACTCCCAAGAGCGTCATGACAATGTTACTTTTAAATGGCTGTCTACATTCTTTATAGAGAGGTTAAGGTGATAAGTCGCTCAGAGGATCATTGATTATGGTGGAGTGTGTTTCACTGTAAGCATTTTCTTGGTTTTCTGGATTATTGAGGATTTTTGCCCTGTCTCTGGTTTGTGTTTAAAGTATGCACATAAGCATTTGTTAGCCTTCAGCTGTCTTTTTAGGCTAAATTTTTTGCCCTTTTCCCAGTTTGCTCTCCCTTTGTTTATATGAATGATTTTTCTTATATATATTTTTCATTTGCCCTTTTAACCTACAGTTTACAGTTATCCTACCCCTTGAAAGCTTATATGATATATTTTTTGCATTAAAGTAGTTTTGAACTTTAAAATCCTGAAGACCATTTTGGGCCTATACAGACCTTGAAGATTGCCTTTTGAGTTTGTAACTAGGCTGACTGAGGTGAATACTATTTTGGGAACACACTCACTGAAGACCTGTGTTCTGGGAAGATCCCTTGTACTGTAGCATTGCAGTACAGTTCACCTTAAAAATGTTGCTAAATGCAAAATGTAGGGCCTCTTAAGCATCTGTTTATTTTCTCTTTCATTCTTCAAGTTAAAGTTGAAATTTTAACCAGTTTTCAGTTATTAAAATTATGAACATTTTTTTCTTCAGGTGTACATTTTATTTTATGAATTTTGTAGTTGTACAGAAATCACTGATGATACTTTAATAGGTGTTTGCTGTAGTTATCTACAATGGTGATGTCAGAAACATGTTAGTAATTTATTTATTGGATTTTCTTTATTGTTTACGTGAGTGTTCTTTTTATTAGTTAATATGACTTTCTTATATTGTGCATGTGTGTTAATATGAGTGCTGCCCTTTTATGTGTTTGTTTCTGTGAATTCAGCTATTTAAAAGCTTGTGACTACCATGTAGGTGATACATATTAATGCTCAGTTCAAAGGTACTCTCAGCTCAGGATGATCCTGTACCTATCTGGTTTTTTGTACATATTTACAGTAACAAGCTTAAATTTCATGTTTAGTATTGTTATAGTGTGCCCAGAGCTGTAGACTAGTAGCAAACCAAGACTACGATGAAATGCAATTAACTTAGACCATCTCATGAGCATGTATAACAGACATTACAGTGGGTATGTTAAAGAATGAATTCTAAATGCATCAGACATACTGTAATGGATGTGAAAAGAATAAATATACCATAAAAAAACATGAAACCTTTATTTTATATTTATGATTGGAATAAAGTATATTGTGGCACTGAATCAAATATATTTAACCCATTACCAAAGAAAAAAAAAACAGCTAATAATAATAATACATTTTATTTATATAGTGCCTTTCCCATACTCAAGGAGCTTCACAGAGTCTTAGAAAAAACAGCAGGGTATATGCATGTACATATTTATATTGTGTAATGGGCAGTGTGCATGGGAGGTGTCACAGCCTAGATGGATCAAGATTCCTGCGTGGATGGGAGGCCAACTCTGCAGAGGCACAAAAACTGAGGGGAAAATTGTCCTGCCTTAATCAGGAGGCAAGCAGAAGATGCCAGTGCAGCAGTGGGTACACCTTTATCCCAGCAGGGCTGGCCCAAAAACAATACCCAGCTAGAAGGCAAGTGTAGTGGAGGGACAGCAAGAGTCAGCCTGGCAGGACAGCATGCTCCTCCAGCATGTTAGGTGGCAACGTCCCTGGACAACAATACCTGTATGGACACCTGCAAAGCACACTGGGAGCTGTATTCCCATAAAACAGCCTTGTCGGGTTCCGTGGGTGCTGTAAAAATTTATCCTCCATACTTTTTATGGCGTATGTTTGACCTGGAGGTACTCCCAGGTCCAAGATTAAAGGAGCCACTTTTGTGGAGTCGGAGTGGAGGACAACAAAGCACTATTAGGAAGAGTGGAGGATAAGCAAGAGAAAGGAGAAAGAAATCGGCTGTGTGTTGGTGTTTATTAAAGAAACCTCTTTGTAAGGTAATTTATAATAATAAGCCTTACGTTTTACAATAGGACTTGTGTCTGGTGTTTGGGGTGCTGCAATGCATCTTACTGGTTACATGTGTAATATAGACATATGGATTAACATATATTTAGCCATTAACTTTCAGTAAAAAGTGTCTATAATTAGATACTCCAGTTCCAAAAGTTTGCATTTTGATTCCCTTTGTTACAGGATAACTAAATACGTTTAAGGGTCAAATGCTTAAAAGTATAATGCATGTTTAAATTTTTTAAAATAATTAAATGTTTTTTCAAAAAACAGTTCACTTTATATTTTTTTGCATTTTTTTATAGTCTATAGCTGGATTAATTTAAAACCCAAACTGTTATACATTCATATATTTAAATAAACTTATCGCTTTTAATTCACAATCCCAGATCCCAAATAAAAACCAATGTTGACTTTTTTTATTGTGCATTAAAAACCTTTCCCCCAAACTTAAACCCCCAACTAAACAATTAATAACTTTTAAAATTTACAACTAGACGCTCCCTCTTCCACCACTCACCTTTCCCCTCGATTTCCAAAAGTCCTTTATATTCCTGACCCAAGTTTTCCATCCCCACCAGTACTCCATACTCTGCAGATAAAAGTCCTTTTTTCACCCAGAAGCAGCCTTCCCCTGTCCATGTGACTGCGACTCCGGCATGGAAAAAATCCTTTTCCCCCCCGAAGCTCCATCCAGCCTGTGGTTCCACTGTAATAAAATCCTTTCCTAACCCGCTTATTTTTCCCCTCCCTGCCCGGGGGATTCCCCGGGGGTTTTTTTGTTCTTCCCCCATTTTAAGGGCTTTTTCCCCTTTTTAAAAATTTCCCAATGGGAAAGCCAAATTTATGGGGATTTTCCGGGCTTGTAAAAGGGAAAGGTTTTAAATTTAAAAAATTAAAATGGCCTACTTAAACCCCTTATTGACCACCTGACCCAATTTTTTTGTTTAAAGTTGATATGATTTTTTTTTTGCCCAAAAGGGTTTTTTTACCTTTTAAAAGCTGGAAACCCGGGGAAAAATGTTTTTATTTTTCACGCCCCCGTCCTTTTTTTTTAAAAGGTGCCCCAAAAATTTTGGGGGGATAGCCCTTTTCCTGGAAAAGTTCCTCGGAAAATGTTTTGATTGGATTGGGTTTTTTAAAAGGGGAAAAAACTGAGAATTTTGAAAAGCTGTTTTTCATTGGACATTTTTTTAGCCCCAAATTTTTTTTTTTTTAAAAAAGTTCAAAAATTAAGTTTTTTTTCAATTTCTTCTTTTTTTAAAAATGAAAAAAATAAACCCCAAATTTTATTTTAAAATTTTTAAAACAACAGATATTTTCCTTTTTTTTGATGAAACAATGCTCCCCAAGGTTTTTTGTTTTGTGGGCCCAGTTTTTTGCCTTTTTCCCGCCACCCGACCTGTTCCCTTTTCCAAATTACCTTTTTTTGGGGCCCAGCCCCCCGCCCCCACCCTTTTCCCGCCTTTTGCACTCTGCGGTTCCAGGGTTCCTCTAATGCAAAATTTTTGGGAAAATTCTAAAATGTTTAAAAAAAATTTTTCCCGTTCTGTTTTTGCAATTAAAAAAAAATGGTTTAATAAAAGATCAAAAATTATTTTGGGCCCCATTTGTATCTTAGATTTTTTTTAAAAAAGAAGGGTGTCATTCATTTTGTTTAAATTTTGACTTAGAATTTTAAAAATTTTTTAATTTTTTTTCAAAATTTTCCCAATGTTATTTTAGAAAAATGAACTAAAAAAATTTTTTATTTAAATGTGAAGAAAATAATTAAAAAATTTAAATAAAAAAAAACTTGAAAAGATTCCCCGAAAACCCAGGGGGAGAAACTCCCAAAAAATTTTGGATAAATTTTAGTTTTTTAATTTCTTTTCCCTTACTGATATTAACCCATTTAATTCTTTCCCCCAAAATCCCGTGAGGACCTCTTCTTCGGCATTTTAAAAAATTAAATCCATGACCCCCCACTTCAGATTTAAATGGAAAAATAAAATTGGGGGTTTTTTTTTCCCAATCATTAGGAAGAACCTGATTTCTTCCCACTAGATAAATAGCTTTATGAAAAAAACCTGCTTTTTAAAACTGGGGTTTAGTTTTGGTAAAAATTTTTAAAAAAAATTTTAGGGGGTTAAAGGGGAAAAAGACGCATTTCAAAACCTTTTCGCAAGGAATTTTATTTTTTTTTGGAAAATAAATAAAGGGGTCTTTTTTTACAAAAAAAAACAGGGTGGGTTTTTGGCCCTTGGAAAAATTAGAATTTTGAGCTAGATTGTTTTTTATTCCCCTTGTGTTTTAAATTTTTTTTTTGCAATTAAAGTTGAAAATGAGCCTGGTGTACAAAAAAAGAGAATTAAAATCTGAAAAATAAGTGGGAAAAAAAACACTGCGAACACGGCCCTCAGACCAAGGGGAAATTATGGGGTTGGGTGCCAATCCGCCTCGTTAGTCAGAACAATTAGCACACAGGCAGTAAATCATCACAGAAGCCTTTTAGCCTACAAATTAAAAAAAGAATATTAGCTAGAATGAGTTTGAGCTCTGTCCTCCTCCCCAATAGGGGCCAAAAGACCTCCCCCTGGTTTTTTTTTTATCATTTGGAAGAAGGGGGGATTGTGTCAGGGATTTCCTTGGGACAGGAAAATTTTTGCATCAGTGCCCTCTGTCATCCCGGGGTAGAAGTATTACCCCTCCCGCGGGAAGATGGCTCAGGTGCATATGTGAGACAACAAAAATGTATTGCTGAACGATGTGGGAAAAATCATGAAAAAAAAAAATGTAAATTTAAAGAAAATATGGACCCTGGTCTTAAAATAAAAGGAAATGAAAAATGGTTATAGATTGGGGACCATGGAAATGAAAAAAGAAAAAACATTTTTTTTAAAACAAAAAAAAAACAAATGAAAAAATAACAAGCATGAAAATCGTGGTAAGTCACATTATATTAAACAATAACTATTGATTGGGGATCATTGGCGAACCCAGATAACTCAAACCACAGTCCTAGTTTCAAGTAAATGATTTTGTTCACAGGGACAAAATATATCAAAAAGGCTTCTTCTTTAAGGTTTCAGTAAACAAAACAACACCACTCTTTTCTCTCATTCCATTCCTCCATGGTAAGTCTTGTTCACTGCCCCCAACTCCAACTCTCAGGCTGAGATGAGGCATTTTCTTTTATGCTAGACCGGGAGTGCCTCCAGGGCATAACGCTGCACAGCAGAAGCACTTCCCATTCATCTGGATGCTTCAAAAAACAGCACCCTCTGTAGCAGGCTAGGACTCAGTTGGGTTGCCCTCTTGAACTTCAAGTCCCATGCAACACTGTGGTGTCCAAACAGAAACCATACCAGAGGAGCGCTGCCATCTATCATGCTAGGGGATGAACTGTCCCTGGTAGGCAGCTTCCCTCAGTTCATTTTTTATGGCACCCCGGCAGGTAGCCCATCCACTACAGCATTTGCACTACTAAAAGAAATAAAGTAGTCAATGTAACGTATGTAAGCAAAACAAAACAGAACATGGAAATACATACAAACTTCTTTATATACCACACTACTTGTTTAAAAATGGAACATTACAATGTTGTTGGTCTTGCTTCAAATTGGTTAAGAAGTACATTTTACCTTACTGGACATGTCTGCCTGCTGTCTGTACTTGTTTTTGTTTTTCTTCAGCTTGCCTCATATTTTTAGAGGCTTGTGTGTAAGTGTTTTGTGCACTGTATTTTTCATTCCAACAGATGGTGCATAACAAACATTTGTAGTAATAAAATGCATTGCATTTTCATTCACAGACACCATCACAAACTTTAGCAGCACTTTTAAGAACCTCATACTAAATGGCAGAAACACAGCAACTGGATGTCACTCACATAAACAGACACACACAGACACCTGTCCTTTTATTTTGCTGGATATCTCTCCTTTCTACCTTCCAGTCTTCCTCTTCCACAATGTGCTCCTCTGCCATGATCTCTTCCTCTTCCAAATAAGTCCTTTCTCATTCTCTTCAACATCAAGCTTGCCTGCTCCAGTAGGTGGAAGCCCTTAGATAAGACTTGAAGTACTACAGGGCTGCTATGTTTCAGCCAGAGCTTGTTTGCCTGCTTATGTGTATTTTCTTTTTTCTGTCATTTTTGAAGTATTACTTTTAATGTGTTTTAATGTAATATTTGTATATGTTGTTCTGTGTAAATGTCATGTAATTCTTATGCATTGTGCATTGCAGCATGTAGGCTATATTTCTTGTGTTTTGTGGGTTGAACCCCAATAAGTGTGTTCCCCTTGATGTCACTGCTAGAACTTCCCTAAACTATCCTCCTGTGGAAGAGATGGTTCCAGGAGAATCACTGAGAGTTGTTGGAGTATCAGTCTTGTGAGTATAGTTTACTTTGGATTTTTCAGGTTTATTGATTTTGTTGCAGGATAACAATTTGGATTTGTTAGCCTTGGGTTTGGTTTTTATGCATACTCATTTTGCCTACTTATTTCTCTTTTTTCTTCTTCCTACCTTTTTGTTCATTGCTTAGGTAATAAATTCTTTGAATTTGAAGATTATGTTTTTGTTTTTCAGGCCAGAAGTGTTATGGTCTTCCACTCCTTTGAAGGGCCTTTTGTCAATTTGGGACATTTTAACGTATTTTGGTGCTTTAAAAGTCAATGTCCCATTTCGGCCCTGTGCAGGCCTGAAAGCCTGTCTCTAAAGATTGGGGTCCAGGCTGCCTGAGGTGATGCCTGTTTTAGGTAGACCAGTTAATGTCCTGGGGACTCATGTAAAAATGGTATACGTACAGAAATGTTGCATAAGAATGTTTCAATGTTCAAATCACGATGTTTAAAACCTAAATTTGGCATAAAGCCACCATTTCCACATAGCTTATACCCCTGTCTATGCAAGTTCTGCACCTGGTTCGCAGACTGGGGGCACCAAAACCAAAGCAGTGCTACTGTTTCTGTGTGGTTTATCTTTCTTTTTCCGATCCACATCCTTGATGCGGCTTTATCAAATACACTGAAATTAACTGCATATTGTTTATTAGTTTATGCATCTGATTATAGTTAACCTGTAACAATATAATGGTCCACAGAATGGTCAAACTATTCTAAATACCATAGCTGCTTTTAGCGTTGTTACTCCCCACTGCACATTCTTCTTCTTTCCCGCTGCTCCAGTTAGGGTTGCCCCATCAGATCATCTTTTCCATATTACTCACTGAACCACTCAGAGTATTTATATCACCGTATCTGAGTGTAAATCACAGGAGTACAGCAGCGATCGGAAGAGAATTATCGGTATACAGCATCAAGCCACGCTGCCTCAGCCATTCACTATTTGAATTGGTCTCATCCCAAACGGCCCTTTAGAGCCTTTCCTGTTTGGACCTCATGGTTCCTAAACAGTTTCATCCCAAGAACTATACATACACCCCAATCCACTCCATCAAGTGCTCCTTGTACAACTGTTTGTACTTGCAAGTTTACAGTGAGGTAATTGTACTTATGATACAGCTATAATATTGCACAACCTGAGCCACTTTATAAAGCGTGTATTTACATATGATGACAAATCATTTTTTAAAATGAAATGCAGCAAAATATGTTTATTATATTATACATAAAAAACTTTAACTTCATTTAACAATCTATATTGTTAATAATTAAGCATGTGAGGGCACAGTGTCGCTTTGCTAGCCAGGATCTGGCGCTCCGTTCACAAATTGTTCCTGCCTCGTGCTGTATTTATGTAATATATTTATTATACAGATAAAACTTTAACTCATGGTGCAAGCGCTAGCGAGTAATTTGAACTTCGTTTCACAGTTGTTCCTCCCTTTCGTGCTGTATTTTTGCTGTGGCTGGTGTGACACTGGGGGGATAGATGGATAGAATAAATAAACATTACGAAGACATTTCAATGTTCCTTAAAAGTTTTGAAGAATCGGCATTCTCAGCTTACAGATGGCTTAACGTCTATTTCAGAGCTGATTGTGTGGCGATTCGGTATTTGGAGAAAGAAAAGGAAGTACAGGAATTGGGGGTTAGTACGTTTGAAAGAGACAGTACTGTACAATAAAGCATTTCATCGAAGGTCGGCGCATGGCAACAAGCATCTTAGTAAGACATGAACAATCACTGCGCCACCGTGTTCCCATGTTTAATAACATGCTTTAACTCCTATCATGATGAAAATGATATCACGATACTTCTCAGTATTTTAATTATTCAGAGAACTGTAATATCATGAATTAATGGATTCTGTTCCTGTTGAGGAAGAGAAAGAACAGAAGCACATAGTGATTCCCCACATGGAGCATAGAAGATCAATACAAAACAAAGCATTTAACATGCTACTTTAATTCGATGGGATTTGAGAAACCAGTAAATTGCATTTTAAGATGAAGTTTATGACATTCTACTTTAAAACAAAATTAGTACGTGATTAAAGTGGAAATTTAGAGATTAAAGTTGAATTTTGCTTTTCCACACTGTGTGCCTTTTCTTTCTCTGTCCATATTAAGCTTTCATATGACACTCAGACGGTGGTTACTAATCGCCTTTTCACGGCGACGATATGTGACAACTTCTTTTTTCGTTTTTCTTTGCCTCCACTTGGTATTCCTTTAAAATTTCTTTTTTTCCTCGTACTTTTCCCATTCCCTTTTACCAAACACTGAGCTTAAGGGCTATTTATATTGATTTGCCTATTCAAAGAGGCGTAATTCTGAGAGGAGTTGGGTGGGACAGCAGGCTGGTGCATTTTGCTTAATTTCCACGCTGACTGGGATTTATGTAGCAAAGAATGTGGAAGTCCCGAACGCAAGATTTATGATTTTTTGTCGTAAGTGCATTTCTGTTTTTGTGCTTATGTCATGTTATAGTGCAATTCTATGCACAGCGTTATGCATGAGGACCCCGGTCTGGTTCTTGTAGTATTTTTTAGGCCTGCATCCTTTCTACCAAATTGTGTTGTATGCCAGCAAAAACTCCATCCTGACTGGAAGTACATCCATGTCATAAACCCCGTCAGCCAACACTCTTCTACAATAAATTTGCCCACGAGACTTTGCTGGGTCTGTACTACAGCAACAGACAACGGGCTGACGGTTTATGGCATGACACAGTCCATCTTGGAAGTGTCAGTACTATTCATTCCAGGTGGTGTACCATCCTACAGCTCTCCCCATCCTCTTCCCCCCACGGTATGTACAGAATTGTAACATGGTGGTCATAATGTTGTTACATTTGTTAGACCAAAACACATTTATAGTATACACTTGCCTGACTCTCTTTCTTTTACCCATTTGGCCTTTGGGCAATAGAATCTTTTGAAATAAGTCATGTTTATTAAGGACCCGGAAGTGAACAAGAATGAACATTCTTATTAAAACAAAAGAAAACAAATGAAAATACAAGCACTTCAAATTTTGAAAGTTCACATTATATTAAATAATAACTTGTGACCCTTGGGCTATTAGCCCAGAACTTTATAACTACCAAACACAGTTCTAGTTTAAATTTAAAAGAATTTGTTGCATGACAAAATATATCAACACTCTTTTTTAAGTTTCAGAAACAAAACAAGCCTCTTTTCTCCATTCCAATAATATGGTAAGTCTTGTCCCATCGTAACTTGCCCTTATCTTCAAGCTGAGATAGAGGCATTTTCAATTAAATAGACCAGGAAGTGCCTCAAGGCAACATAGCTGCTGCACAGAAAAGACACATTATTATGCTTCAAACAGCACCTCTGGTATAGGCTAGGACTCCTTAAAGTACAATTTGAACTTCAATCCTTAACACTGTGGTGTCCAAGCAGAAACCGTGTACCAAGGGGCTGCCATCCTTTGCTAGGGGATTAAGATTCCTGGTAGGAGCTTTCCTCAGTTCACTTCTTATGCAAGCCGGAAGGTAGCCCTAACTAAATACATTTGACTACTAAAGAATAAAGGAGTTTAAGGACACGTATGAAGCAAACAAAACAGAACATGAAATACATACAAAACTTCTTTATATACCACCTACTTTTTAAATGGAACAGTTAAAAGTTGTTGGTCTTGTTCATTACTTCATTCAATTTTTACCTTACTGCAATGCTGCCTGTTCTGTATTGTAATTGCTTTCTTTAGGGTTGCTCATAGTTTTAGCGGTTGTGGAAGCATTTTTGACTGTTTTCATTCAACAGATGGTGAATCTAAAATTTGTAGTGAAACTGGATTTTTTTAATTCAGAGAACTATCACAAACTTTCTTAGAGCACTTTTACTCTACCCAAATGGCAGAAACACTCACTGATGTCACTTCATAGCTCATTTAAAACACCTGTCTTTATTTTAATGGATATCTCCCTTTTACCTTCCAGTCTTCCTCTTTACAAGTGTTCTCATTCTGCCATTTACCTTTGCTCTTCCAAATCTGTTTCTTTCCTCATTTCTCTTTAACATTAGATGTATTACCTGATGTGGTGGAACTTAGATAAGACTTTTGAAGTACTACAGGTGGTTGCTCTGCTATGTTTCAGTCGACTTGTTTGAACTTATGTTATTTTCTTTTTAGTCATTTTGAGTATTCTTTTAAATGTGTTTAATGTAATATTTTCCTATAATTTCAGTTTTATGTCAGAATTCTTAAGCTTGTAATTATCAAGCATTAGTTTTCTGACTGTATTCGCTGGGTTTACTTTAATATGTTGTCCCCTTGATGTCACTCTAAGGAACTTCCTAAACTATCCTCTGTGGAAGATGGTTAAAAGAACCAGAGTTTTTAAGTATCACTGGAGTATATTATTTGATTTTCAGGTTTATTGACACTTTGGTTGAGGATAACAATTTGGAATATTAGCCTTGGGTTTCGGTTTATGCATACCATTGCCAGGTTGTTTTGGTTGTTCCTCCAAATTGTTCATTTGCTTAGGGTAAACAAAATTTTTGATTCTGAAGATTAATTTCTTTAACAGGGAAAAGGTTTACATTCCCACAGTGCGCTTTTTTGACAATTTGGGAATTTTATATTTGGTGCTTAAAGTCTGTCCCATTTCCACTGCAGGCCTGAAACCTGTCTCCTGAGATTGGTAGGCTGCCTTAGTGATGCCTTTTGCAACAGATCAGTTAATTCCTCCTTTTATAAATTGATTGGTACGTTACAATGTTGCATAAGTGTTTCAATGTTCAAATACGATGTTTAAAACTAATTTGGGATAAACCACATACATTTCAAGTAGCTATACCCTGTCATTTGCAAGTTCGCACCTGGTCTCAGACTTGGAACCATAAAGTGAAACTGATTGTGTGGTTTTTTCTTTATCAATCCCATTCTTTAGCAATACACTGAAATTAACTGCATATTGTTTATTAGTTTATGGTTCTGATTATAGTTAACCTGTAAAAATAAGGGTACAGAAGGGTTTTAAATTTCAAAACCCATAGTGCTTTAGCGGTTACTCACTGCCTTTTTTCTTTTCAGCTGCCCCCCTTGGGGGGTCCCATCGGATCATTTTTTTTCCATATTACTCCACTGAACCACTCAGGTTTTATATCACCATATCGGTGTAAACCCACAGGAGTACAGCAGCTGAGGGAAGAAAAATGGGTATACAGCATCAAGCACCGCTGCCTCACCATTCACTATTTAAAATTGGTCTCATCCGAAACGAAAGACCCTTTTCCCCTGTTTGGACCTCTTTCCCAAAACAGTTTATCCAAAATTCATACACTCAATCACTCCATAAATGCTCCTTGTACAACTGTTTGTACTTCGTTTACAGTGAAATTGTATTTAATACAGCTTAATATTCCCAAACCTGACCCTTTATAAAGGTTTATTTACATATGGTGTAAATATCTTTTTTAAGATAAAATCGAAAAATTGTTTATTATATTTTACAGAAAAACTTTCTTCATTTAAATAATCTTTTTGTTAATAATTAAAGGAGGCACTGTGTTTTGCAAAGGGATCGGCCCGTTCCAAAAATTTTTTCTCCCCATGCTGTATTTATTAAAATTTTATTATACAGATAAAACTTTTTAAATAATGGTGCGCGGGAGTAATTTGACCGTTCCAGTTGTTCCTGCTTGTGTATTCTTGCTTTGGGTGGGGTTTACACGGGGGGGATAGATGGATGAATAAATAAACATTACGAAATATTTCAATTTCCTTAAAAATTTTGAAAATCGCGTTTTAGCAAGATGGAACGCTATTTCAGGCTGATTGTGTGGGACGGATTTAGCGAAAAAAAGGAAGGAAGGAATTTGGGGTTAAATCGTTTGAAAGGACAGTACTGCTACAAAAAGCATTTCATAATTGGGGCTGGCGCGCATCTTAGTAAGACATGAACAATCACGCGCCCCCTGTTCCCATGTTTAATAACCAACTTATCACAGAAAATGATATCCATACTTTTCAGTATTTTAATTATTCAGAGAACTGTAATATCAGATTAATGGATTCTGTGTCCTTTGGGGGGAAAAAAAAGAACAGAACATAGTGATTCACACATGGAGCACTAGAAAATCAAATACAAAACAAAGCATTTAACATGCTACTTTAATTCTGATGGGATTTGAGAAACCAGTAAATTAAGCGATTTTAAGATGAAGTTTATGACATTCTACTTTAATGACAAAATTAGTACGTGATTAAAGTGGAAATTTAGAGATTAAAGTTGACATTTTGCTTTTCCACACTGTGTGCCTTTTCTTTCTCTGTACCCTATTAAGCTTTCATATGACACTCAGGCGGTTGGGTTACGACTACGCCTTTTCACGGCGACGATATGTGACAATTTCTTTTTCGTTTTCTTTGCCTCCACTTGGTATTCCGTTTAAAATTCTTCTATTTTTCCTCATACTTTTGCCATTGCCTTTTACCAAACACTGAGCTTAAGGGCTATTTATATTGATTTGCCTATTCAAAGAGGCGTAATTCTGAGAGGAGTTGGGGTGGGACAGCAGGCTCGGTGCATGTGCGTTAATTTCCACGCTGACTGGGATTTATGTAGCGAAAGAATGTGGAAGTTGCCGAACGCACAGATTTATGCATTTTTTTGTGCGTAAGTGCATTTCTGCTTTTGTGCTTATGTCATGTTATAGTGCGAATTCTATGCACAGCGTTATGCATGAGGACCCTGGTCTGGTTCTTGTAGTATTTTTGAGGCCTGCATCCTTTCTACCAAATTGTGTTGCTATGCCAGCAAAAACTCCATCCTGACTGGAAGTACATCCATGTCATTACCCAGTCCAGCCAACACTCTTGCTACAATAACATAGCCCACGAGACTTTGCTGGAGTCTGTACTACAGCAACAGACAAGCGAGCTGACGGTTTATGGCATGACTACAGTCCATCTTTGCAAGTGTCTAGCACTATGTCATTCCAGGTAGGTGTACCATCCTACAAACTCTCACTGCCATCCTGCTTGCCTACACGGTATGTACAGAATTGTAACATGGTGGTCATTAATGTTGTTTACATTTTGATTAGACCCTAAAACACATTTATTAGTATACACTTGCCTGAGCTCTCTTTCTTTTACCCATTTCTGTCCTTTGGGACAATATGCAATCTTTTGAAATAAGTCACACTTTATTTAACAAGACAGTGACATTTTCCTTAGTAATGAAAAATCTAAAAATTGCACATGAAAACAACTTCCATTCAAGTTTTGACCTTCAAATTTTTAAAGTATCAGCTGATGTGTTTATCACTTGTGCCTTTTGTTTTGCTAATGTAATCGAACTTTCTTTAACTACCCATGAGTATTATTTTAGTATTTGAATCTGAATTGAAAACCTATGATGCTTACGACTTCAATTCCCACCTCTGCCTTACTATGAGACCCTGAGCAAGTTTCATGTACTTCCAACTTCAATAATATCTGTAAACAGTTGTCCTCATCTGTAACTTGCCTTATCTTTAAGTCACCCTGAATAAGGCATCAGACAAATGTAGAATATTAAAAATAATAACATCAAAACAACATGATGTGCTACAATGAAAAGACAATATTATAGGTTTATAGAGCCTTTGTTATAGTTGCAACATACCTAAAAGTACAATAAAATCTGTCTTAATCCTTTTAAAATATTGAGCCTGGCTTATGGAATTGTGTGGAAGTGGAGTATAAGCATGCCTTTGTTAATTAGCCATCTTAAGATTACTTTTGAGTAATTATCCATTTTACTTCTTATAGTCAAAGAATTTAGTTTAATCTAAATATGACTTAATCTCATGCATTTATGAGGAGCTTTACAGGACACTTACTCTGAGGGTTACTAGCGTGTCACTTATGACAGCTTGTTCTACTTGTGTGGGATGGCTGATTATAACTATGACAGAGTAATTATAGGTCTGCTTCAGGAGTTTCTTTTCTTCATTCTTTCCTGTTTTTTCCTTTAATGCCAGCATGTTCAGTGATGTAATTGGCACTTTCTCGGATTGTATTGAACAGGAGTATTACCAGTTGATGGAGGCAGCATGTTATATTTTGCATACAAACTGCTTAGAAGAATTCCCTCAAATGATGTTTCAGTGAAACTGGATTTTATTGAAGTAATGTCAAGAGTAATTCTTTACACATCATCTCTTCTTGCAGAAAGACAGATTTATTTCATGTCTCCTTCTGGCTGCACATTTTCATAAGTCATTCATTAGCTTCAGTTTTGACCATTCGTTTATTATAATCGGTATGATCATCATATTTTAGCTCCATGTTCATTTATCTCTGCGTGAATTCTCATTCATTCTTGACCTTTGCAGTTTTCATACTCTTGTTTCATTTGCTCTTTTCCATTTAGCATTAGAATGTATTACCTGATGTTTGCTTTACGTTATATTGACTAGGTTTGTGCTCAAAACGTGGTTGCTCCTTGCCTTTGAATGTTACTTTGGAAAAACATTATTTAAATATTTCTTTTGTAACCGACTACTATATTTTAACATCAGTTAACATGGCCCTCTCTTTTCCTTGCAATTCAGTCATTTTATTCAAGAATTGCTTAAGGTGTAATTAGTAACTAAGAATTAGTATCTGACTTCAATCTCACTGCTTTCCTTTTTATATGTTGGTAGCCACTTCTGACTACTTGATGATGTGTACTTTGGACCAGTTTTATCCTTTGTTCTGTTCATTGTAAATGATGAACCAGAGTCATACAAAGTGCTGGGGAACCACAGGACCCCATTCAATGTCAGCAGCTGGAAAATGGCAAAAGGGTCCAAAAAATAGCACACACTGGTGATTTAAACACAACAGAAAGAAGCACTTCTGAGTGTTCCTAGTCGTTCGGTCCAGTGCCAGGTGGTTTTAGGGCACTGGTTCCTGGAAAGGGTAGGGCTTACTGAAGGAGCACCAGAAGTAAGGTCATAGTCCTCTGGCCAACTTCCCTCTTAACTGTGGAAAAGAGATGTTACATCAACAAGAGTGCCCCTTTCATTCTGACAGTGGTATTTCTTATCTGTCCAGAGTCCTGAGGGTGTCTCCTATTTTCACATCGTGACACAGTGCTCAGTGACCATAACATTTAATATAACCCCATTCAAGAAACTAGCCCTGCAACAAGATGCAGTATATACCTCAGTTTTACAGACATTGTATTGGGTTATTTACATTCCAGTTTCTCATTTGTTTTTTGACAGCTACAGTAAAATTGTGTGTTTTATCCACTTGCCCAATGACCATATTGTTGTCAGTAACAGCACCTGAATACATTTAAGTTGATGGCACAGCTTGAAATAACCTTACTGTTATAAACAAAAATACAAGTAAATCATTGTTGCTGTTTTTGTTGTTAGCAAACTATTCTTTGGCACTATATTTTAACATGTGAGCCTTTTTTACTAAGAATTTAAGGTTTGGTTGCTGGGGTTTTTGTTCTTTTTTGGTTTCATATCCTTGCCTTCAACTTATCTATTCTTTATATTTTGCCTTCATTAATCAGTTTAATCTTATGATCCTAAAGTGCTTTGACTTCTCTGTCTCTGATTTTAGAAAACCAGCCATAAACTATATTAATGACCACGTAAACAGATGGCAGCTATTCCCATCGGCCTTTCTTTGTGATAGGATTTGTTTTAGCATAGCATCCCCATGAAATTGGAGACATTTACTGTTATGACGCAGCACCAACTTCAGGAATCCAAGCACAAAGTAAGTGTGGAGGTGGATGGATTGATTCATTTAACACCCTCAAGAATGGCAAATGGCGGTTAGCGTGATAATCCAGGTTGGGCAAAGTGCTCTACCTTTTTCTAATTGTTTCTTCTAGATTATATGCTGACACCTAGAAAACACAACCATTTTCTGTTCAAACCAGACAAACTGGACCTCCTTGTCTTTTTTATGCAGCCATAGAGCATCGATTCATTATCCTCAAGGAGATATCACTGAAAACAACATGAACACATTCGCATTTTCAAATACCATAATATTTAGATTGTCACCTCAGTCCACTTTTATAGAATAACAATGACCAAGCGCAATTCTGAATTCGAAACCATGTGTGATCTAGTCCATTATTAAACTGCCGTACATGTTTTCCGCCAGGGTTCTATCAAAACAACTCGAGCGAATTATATCAATGGCCCAAAGGTTCATGTTTGTGCGCAGCGGATGGGTTGCATTCTTCAACAAGACTAATTCTCGAAGGGACTCATCCCCCAACAACCCCACACCAAGAGTTTTGTTCTGGCTTCAAGAACCCAACAAGCAGCTCAGGAAAAGAGCTGCAAGCTTGTTCCTAGAAGAATTTTGCCCAGGTGAACTGGTAAAATCTAGGGAATTTTGTCAGCAGCAGCAAAAAACAATAGGCACATCTAACAGCCATGCAAGATGTTATCGGTGTATAAACACACCTCTGATTAGCCAGAAGCCATTTAAATTTTCGAAAGAATTTTCTAGGTAAACAGTAATGTGACAATTCCATTCACCTGCGCCTGGGGAAATGGACTCTATGAGAATGGACTGTCGAGGCAGACTCGCTTTCCTGCCAAGGAGAGCAAACAATGACGCAAAGGGGTTCCAGAAGCCAGCTCAACTCTGGGTCCTACGCACAAGACTGGGTGCTCCCATTATCTCATGAAACCTGCATGCTTGTCAGACTTCCTGATTCTTACAATTCGAAAGAAACGGTTCCAGTTCACACTGGTTCGTCCAGTAATAGTTACTTCCGGTTCACCAGGGGAGACCACTTACACGAAAAAGAGGTGAAACCAATGCGACGTGGAGTTTGGCAACCAACAAGCTTACGCTTTCCAGCACTAAGCTTCAGGCATTGAAAGTTTTACGCATTGTGAAAGACTGCCTTTCTAAGAAAGAGTGAGTTTTTAAAAATTGCAGCAAAGAGGTTAGAGATGACTAATGAATCATCCCAAAGATTGAACAAATGACCTCATTCTTATAGTGACGAAGAGAAATGTATCACATTTTGGTTTTGGTGGGATGGAAGACACCAGCAGAGAACTTAAGTACAACGTACAGGGACAATGAAAACATCCATGTATAAAACAAAATTTCCTAACCCTTCATAATCCCATGTCATTATATTCAAATGCCTAAAAGTAGCAGAAAAAATGTATTCAATGTTTTATTCAAAAATGAGAAAAACACCATATATGGAATTTAGTGACAACCTGTAACGCAAATGATGTGAAAACATCCATTGAAAAGAACAAATTCTCACATTACTTGTGTCAATAATCCCCATGTCCCTTATCTATTCAAATGCCCCAAAAGTGCAAAAACACATTTATTTTTCTATTGCAAAATTGGCCCCCATTACATTAAATTAAAATTTAAAATTTTTCTTTTAAAAAAAAA
>NW_024380182.1:0-20916 GCF_016835505.1 Polypterus senegalus
TGTATTTGTGAGTATTTGAGATTCTAACTACACTGAATTTAACTCCCAGGCAGCACTTACTCCAAAAAGCCTGCTGCGAAGTCAAACAAGCCGTGTCAGGACCTAATAACATTTATCCTCAAGTGCCCAAGGTAGAAGTCTCCATATGATGAACACAAGTGTCGAGGAGCAGACAGTATGGTTTAGGTGGTGAGATCACGTTTCACTGATATGCCAACTTTCAGAAAACCTGACAAGATCACATGTAAGAGGTTAGCAATAAAACTATAAAACAAGTGGCAACTCAAGGTGCAGTGTAAAATCTGAATACACAGTCCCTCAGGTGGCATGAAAAAGTAGCCGGGTGGGGCGGGATGGGGAAATTTGGTGATGGGGAAAATTAAATGTGCATTATGTCATCCATCCATCCATTATCCAACTTGCTATATCGAACTATAGGGTCACGGGGTGTGCTGGAGCCAATCCCAGCCAACACAGGGCAAGGCAGGAAACAAAACCGGGCAGGGCGCCAGCCACTGCAGTGCACTATTTGTATTAGATTATTATAATTATTTTCCAATGCTCAATATGACTTCCTTTTTAAGGTTTGACACTTGTGCCACAATATTTTTATTAAATTTAAGAAATATCAATTCAGGATCCTTCATCCCTAACAAAAATTTTAAAACCAATTGTTAGGACATAAACCAAGAGGCACAAGTATTGTCACTGTCGGGAAGAAAAGTGAAAACAATGGAAAAAAGTATGACAAACCTAAAGAAAAATAAAAACAAATATTTTTTCAAAGCCAACTTGCATACCATGAAGGTGTCTTCATTTAAATCTTCTTTTCTTCGTAGAGGCCCAGTTGTCTGTAGCTTTCCCATAATCAAAGTCCTCAGGATCGGGGCCCTCAAGGAGATCAGCATGAGATTATTTAGCATGCTTTGATTCATGCGATTTGATGTCTTGATCCTTTTAAGGGCAGAATGCCCCCTTTCACATTCAGCTGTGCTCACTGGGATCACTGGCTAAATTTGGAAAGCGACTCTTTGAGCTCTGATGTGTTGCCATTTTTAGTAAAATCTGTTTTGGACTGAAACCTCTGTATGATTGAATTCTGATCATTTCAGATGCAACTGTCCATTCGGAGCGCCCGGCAAAAAGACGCTAGGGAGAACACTGCGGCGTCACACACGTGCACATTGGGAAGAGCTTAAGGGCTTGCATAATTGTAATTCTCCGCCAAGAAATGACCAAAATGTTTAATTACCTTTCAGGGAGCCTTGGTCTCATAATCCCTCCTAACCCATTAACAGCTGTGTTTGGGGTTCTTCCAGATGGGTTTAAAGTGGAGAAGGACAAACAAACTGTGATTGCATTCACTACACTTTTGGCCGCAAACTTATTTTGCTAAACTGGAAGAATCCTAACTCTCCTCTTTTAAGTCAGTGGGAAACCGATGTGTTATACTATTGGAAAAAATCAAATACTCAGTTAGAGGATCCGTACAGATTTTTTCAAAACATACAGGATCTAATCAGTAATAGTTTAGAATAAGCTCTTAAAGCACAGAGGAAGCAATAATTTCTGTATTTTTTTCTTCTCCATTCATCTCTATTGGCTTATCAAACTTATCAATTTAGGTATGTTTACAAGCCTTAAATTTTACTCCGTTGGCCATGCTCTCTCTTCTCAGGGGTGGGGGTCGACTGTTCTCAATCCTACTTTTGTAAAAATGTATTTTGTATGGAATGATTGCAATAAAATTAATAAAAAAAAAAAGAAATTTTGAGATAGAGAAATGAGGTAGCGCTGTGAGATAACATTCTCTCTTCTCCTCCTCCCTCTGCAGAAAGGAAGATCGAAACTATTCCACCTGTGGCATCACTTCTGGGGTCTGACCACTGGGACCTGACTCTTCAATCAAAGCAAAACCATCTTGGGGAGTCTGACTAGGAAATTCAGGATGACTCAATGTTTCACACATTTACAGTTTTTTTTTTTAACGTTTCGTCATATCTATACTAATAAAAGCAAATCCCTCACTGACTGACTGACTGACTGACTGACTCACGCATCACTAACTCACTAATCTTGGAGTTTGCTAAAAGACACCTGAAGGACTCTGAGATGGTGAGAAATAAGATTCTCTGGTCTGATGAGACCAAGACAGAACTTTGGCCTTAATTCTAAAGCGATGCGTGTGGAGACATGTAATGGAAGGATTTTTCTCTGTAAAAGCAAAGGTGAAATAAAGAGAGGAAGGGAATCAGTAGTGCAGATGGGCGTTAGTGCTCCAGCAAAAGCCAGCTGCAAAGACTAATGTTTTGGGAAAAACAGCCGGGAATGTTCTAAAGATACAGCCAAGGCTATGTAAGGAGTTCTTTTTCACTTCGAGAGGCTTTTTTCACATGTAAGCATATTACTGTGTCTTCTAGTACTAGGCACTTGCCTTAGTCAGGGCCAAGTAGAAGAAAAACCATACCGTGTCCCGTGGAAGGGTGTGTACTGAAACTGATCACTTCTGTATACATTGCTTGCACGTAAGTGACTTTGGGAAAGGACACTCAATTAGTATATAAGGGAAGGTTCGCCCTCAGTTTCTTTGGAAGCTCAACCGTGGGAATGTCGACGCCAGTACCTTTGACTAGGCTAACAAGTTGATCCTCTGCAGAGACTGACAAGTGGGCTACCTCAGTCTACTGGTCTAGGATGATGGCTCTGGGTCTTTTGATATTGCTGTAAGCATAAGTTTGTGTCTTTTGATATTACTGTAAGCATACATTTGTGTCTTTTGATATTACTGTAAGCATAAGTTTGTTTCTTTTAATATATTACTGTAAGCATATACTTGTTTCTATAATCTATTGTTACTGCATTTTACTATTCATATGTATTTATATGTTATAATTGAATAAGTAAATTTTACTGAATATCAGAGCTCTTCTCTCTGATTTTTGCCCACTTATTCTAAAGAACCCCTTGAACCATTTTCCCAAATCAAAACAAGACAACCAGGCACTGCTCATCACTTGTCCAATACAGTCCCCACAGTGAAGCATGGCGGTGGCAGCATCATGCTGTGGGGGTGTTTTTCAGCTGCAGGGACAGGACGACTGATTGCAATAGAGGAAAAGATGAATGCAGCCAAGTACAGGGATATCCTGGACAAAACCTTCTCCCGATTGCTAAGGACCTCAGACTGGGCCCAAGGTTTACCTTCAACAAGACAATGACCCTAAGCATACAGCTAAAATAACTGAAGGAGTGGCTTCACAACAACTCTGTGACTGTTCTTGAATGGCCCATCCAGAGCCCTGACTTAAACCCAATTGAGCAGCTCTGGAGAGACCTAAAATGGCTGTCCACCAACGTTTACCATCAACCTGACAGAACTGGAGAGGATCTGCAGGAGGAAGGCAGAGGATCCCCACATTCAGGTGTGAAAAACTTGTTGCATCTTTCCTAAGAAGACTCATGGCTGTATTAGCTCAAAAGGGTGCTTCTACTAAATACTTAGCAAAGGGTCTGAATACTTAGGACCATGTGATATTTCAGTTAGTCTTTTTAATAAATCTGCAACAATTTCAAAAATTATTTTTTTTGGTCTGTCAATATGGGGTGCTGTGTGTACATTAATGAGGGAAAAAATGAATTTAAATGATTTTAGCAAATGGCTGCAATATAACAAAGAGTGAAAAATTGAAGGGGTCTGAATACTTTCCGTACCCACTGTAATATATATATATATATACACACACACACACCACACACACACATATATATATATATATATATATATATATATATATATATATATATATATATATATATATATATATATATATATACACGGGTGGGCCATTTATATGGATACACTTAATAAAATAGGAATGGTTGGTGATAATAACTTCCTGTTTGTGGCACATTAGTATATGTGAGGAAACTTTTCAAGATGGGTTAGCAGAATACCAGGCTTCATGCGGAGAAGTAGTGTGTTAAAGTAATGAAAAGAAAGGAAACATTTTAAAAATAATGTAACATGATTGAAAATGTAATTGTTTTGTCATTGTCATGAGTGTTGCTGGCATATATATATCTATATCTACATATATACAGACACACATTTACATATACCTATATCTATCTATCTATGTATATCTATCTTATATATCTATCTATATATCTATATCTATCTTTATCTCTCTCTCTCTCTCTCTCTCTCTATATATATATATATATATATATATATATATATATATATTATATATATATATATATATATATCTATATATATATTATATTTTACTTTAAAATTTTATATTAATTTTTAGATATATAATATATATAATGATAATATATACATTTTATATTAATATATATATTATTGCGTTCAAGAAAAAAATTGGTTGTAAATTACATTGGTTTAGAATATATATAGGTTTCATACATGGGTTTGATATATATTTGTTTTAATACATTTTAAATATATATTTTTAAATATAAATTGGTTTGGATTGGTTGGATATATTCAAATTTTGTTTCCTTCAGATACTTGGTTATACATGGTTAAATATAATATTGATTTAAAATAGATGGTTAGTTACATTGTTATATGGCATTTTATACAGGGCATTTTGGGCTATCAGTTTATGCACCATTTTTTGGCCTCATTGCTTCAACACTGTTGTATTGGCAATTTGCCGGTACACGCTTGTCTCGTTGGTTTGTTGTGCCCTACTTGTGTCCCTTTCACCTTAGCCCTTTTTACATTAAAACTCGAACTCAGCCACAAATCGTCCCATATTCACCCGCCTCACTGGCTCTCTTGCAACCCTGCATTCTCAAAAAGAGGCAACAGAAAAGTCAAGGACGCTTTTTTCCATAGGCGCGGTTATCATTGGTGGAACTGGGTTCTGAAACATATATGGGGCAGGAAATGTGAAGGGCACAGCTGCGCAGGTGGAAAAGGGGGAGGTGAGTTGGGGGTGCTCTGGATACTGTGTCATGTCATTGGATTGCACTTTGCAGGCTCCCCTAGGACCTGCCACTTGGGTGCCCCACCTAAAGCTAAGCTTCTGCTGGTGAGCTACTAGGGCACTAGCATAACCCCTACCACAAAAGATGGCAATCCCAGGAGAAAACGAAAAATAAAACAAAAAAAAATAAATAATTCTTCAGATTATAACAACAACATTTATTTATATAACATTTCATACAAACAGTAGCTCAAAGTGCAACTAAAAATTTACCTTAATTGGATGCTAATTCTCAAATATATTTGCAAAATAGGTAAGAATAAATAAGACTCTCAATTACAATATTTACAAAACTAAAATGGGTTGACATAGTAATTAAAAACATCATGTCTTTTCCTCAATTCTCAAACTAATTTGTAGAACACAACAGATTTAGAGAACATTTGAACTTTTAATCTGTTTAAGCTCTGTTTGTAACTAGGCTCCGCTCTCCTTTCCTCTCAATCCTTTACAACAGTCTCCTGCCTTGAATCTCTTCAAATTCATCATACAAGTTATGTTTATGGACTTCTCATGGCCAGATCACCCAAATTCCTCTTTCTTTGTACTGGTGTGATAGGGGTTGGACCGTGACAAAGTGGAAAGGAATCTCACCCGATGCTGAAGCACACCAATTACAGGGCTTTACATACAATTTATCAACTCAGGGAAAAGGGTTCCTTGCTCCTGCAGGGAAATTTTCAGTTCACAGTGGAAGGTCTGTTTCCTTGAACATTTTTGAGACATCTGTTTTGCCACAAGAACCCTTTTTTGTTCAAATTTATCCCCAAAAAAAATCCCGGGGGGCAAAAATTTAATTTCCAAAAACTCCTTCTTGTGTGAAAATCTAGTTTCCATTTTGAAATGGGCCCCTTTAAGGATTTAAAAGGGGTTTTTAGAGACTGATGGGGGAAAAGGTAGGGGCCCGGTGTGTATGGAAAATTGAAACCCAAAATTTTCCCCGGTGTTTGCTCATTGTTCTCCCCTTTTCTTTGTTGGAGTGACTCATCCTCAGCAGAAGTGACACTCCCCAACAGTCATCCTCAGGATGGTTTTAGGTCGTGCTGCCTAAAAAGGGGACTGAACAGATCAACTGACTGAGACTGTAGAATTTTCGGTTTAAGACACCAACATCCCCTTAAAGGGGTTTCCCTCAAAGGTTTCTTAATTTTCCGGGGGCCGTCCCTGGTGCCCGGTCAACTGCAGCATCATCATCCTCTGTCATCTCAGGGATACTAAAATTTTTTTTGATTTCCCCAGTGCACCTTGTCACCTCATGTGGCTTTTTTGATCTCAAGCAGCCTTTTTGAAAGTGCATCATGTTTATTGACACATAGTGGTGGTGAAAAAGTTGTAGATGAACTAGATAGGCAAAAATTTTTGCACAGGCTCCTCTGCATGGCATGCCAAACACTAAGTGATTGGTGGTTTTTGCAGTGGATGTATGGGAATATTTTTAAGCCCCTTTTGGGGGCGGGGGTTTTCCCCACCTCTAACCCCCCTCATCACGGAAAAATCTAACCTGGGAAAATTTCTGTCAGCCTGTAGCCAGCATCAGAAAGGGGAACAGGATCTCAGGGTGATGTACTGTCAACTTTTTTGAAATCAAAAACCCCAAAAAGATGCTCCTCCCGGCATGGAATTTTTGACAAACCCTTTTTATCACAGAAAATTTCCCCTTACCTATCCCCGGTCCCATCACTTTTGAGGCAAAACCCTGCAGAATCAACCATTTTTTCCCTGACCTCTCAAGCACCATTCGCCAGTGTTTGGATCATTTCTTTTTGGGTATCCTTAGCTGTGTATTTTGCATTTTTGGGATACCCTTAGAAATCTTGCTAGCTTTTCATCCTTCTCTAAGGTATATTTCCCTCAGTTTTAGAAAATACCTGAAGCAATGTCATCATCATTACCCACTGCATCATGTCTCAAGGTTTCTGCAGTCCCGCAACCCCGACTCATTTACACAGAGAAACCTTATAGCACTACCGATACTCTTGACACAGTAATGTTTTTTCAAGTTGTGTTTTACCAACCATTGAATCCACTGTCACCCCCGTGGCCTCTCTGCTTTAGTCAGTCCCGATGGTTTGAAGCATGCACATGGTTGTGGCTGGATTATATCTCTTGTAGCCCCTTGTTGATCAAGTGCCTGCTTTCCAGTTGTTAAAACCAGTTAAGGTAAAAACTACATCCCTCTCATTAACAGTGCTGCCATATTTTCAACGGGAAACAGACACATGCATCCCGCCCCAAATTTCTCCAACCATGGGGGTGTAATGCGGTACCAAGCAGGATTGAATAATCTTAATGTTGTACCACCGTTGTACCCCTTTGGGGGAACTACCAGTATTGGGTGGGATGGTGTATTATTTAAGTCACTAGTAGCTGAGTGGGTTGTTTTGGGGCAGCAATTGTTGAGAGGTACAGGAGAAGCAGTGCCTGTTGATCCACAGGGTAACATGCCAGCTGATGTCTCTGATGTACCACAGCAGCATCATTGCTACTGCTAGGTGCAGCAGGGGGCAGCGCCACACTTTTAAAGCTTGGAAAAAGGATGCATCTACAGCATTGCTTTCCCTTTGTGAGGGTGCTGGAAACTGGGGAGGAAAATGAATAAAACTTACTAAAATCGCTGTAGGTGCATCAGTATATGAAACAAGAAAACTGTTGGTGCAGACTGGTTGAAAACTGGGGTGGGGCTTTGTGTCCGGGTCGACGGGCAGACACAGGTCATCCAGTCAGGCTCCTATGTAGTGAGGTGGTGCTTGTGGGATCGAGAGAAGGACACTTCTCTACCAGACTGAACTGTAAGAAGAACACTGGCTAGTCCCCATTGACTGTACAAATATAGATGTATTTTTAGTTGTTGTTAATTATCTCACGAGTCGCTATGATTGATGACTGGATTTGCTGCTTCCTCAAAAGCCTTTCGCCGTTGCGCAGCTCATTTTTTCTCTGCCCTGCCTACTGAAACCTGACCCAGGTCATTTGCATACTAACAGTGATTGGATGTTTAGCTGGGGGGGTAAGTGGGGATCTCTGCCGAGGTTCTGTGAGCCTGCGGACAAAAGCACGGAGGGAAAGAGCGAACAAGAGGTGAAACCTGTCATCCCCATTTATGCCTTTTCAGTGGTTTTCAGCTACTGTAGTAAATCTTGTCCATATTCAGTTTGTGGCAATCCCATTATTTTCTTTCTAAACCTCTAAAAGTTTGATTTAGGGGCAGGACGTTTTTTTTAAGGGGCATTGCCCCTCTTGCAGTGTAGAGCCGGCCCTGGTTGTTAATTGTCACTGTTAGGGGTTAAATGAAGGGAGCAAACTACAAAGGAAAGGGAAAATAATATGAAACAACAATAGAGAGTTAAGCATTTATAGCTTTAGAAAAAAATAGAAATAATTCTAAATGTCTTATAAATGTAAAAACCATACTGTTGTGTTTTCTGAATGCAGAATAATGAGAACAGTAAAAAAGACCAGCTAATTAAATGAGATCAGTTGTTATCAATTATTCTCACCAATTGTGAATCTGGTTGGAACAAAAACCTGCAGCCACAGGGGGTCCCCAGGTTCGAGATTTGAGAACCACTGGTCTACAGTTTCAATGTTATGCTGACGATACTCAGATTTATTTACACACTGGCGTATGCACTGCTTACCTGTTTGGCTGACATCAAGTACTGGCTGGCTGAAAACTTTCTCAGACTAAATAATAATAAAATGAGGCTTTAATTTTGCCTCTCCACACACTTTAAAGAAAACGGACAAAAAAAATTGTCAGTTAAATCCTCCATTGTTCATGACCTTCTACTCTCCTTTGATCCTCATATCAGTAATATTTTCAAGGCTGCGTCCATTTGCTGGCTCATGACTTGACTGTTACAATGCAGTACTGTTTGTTTTTCCCTGCTGGGAGTCAAGCGCAGATTATAATACAGTATGTATAAAATTCAGCTGCAGGAGTTGTTACCATGTAAACTCTGAGAACAAGTTCCTCCTCCATTTTAAAACTGCTTTGGCTCCTTCCGTATTCAATATAAACTTCTCCTTTTAGTGTTTAAGACTTCGGGTCTGGCCCACCAAACTTGTCTTCTTTAATTTCTCCCATGCTCCATCACGTTCACTTCATTCTTCTGATTCTCTGCTATTAGCCATTCCATAGACTGCAGACTGCGGCCTGTTAAATTCATTGTCCTATTTAGGACTTTGTCACATATCCCCAGCATGCAATGACTGCTTGAAATCTGGGATTCGTAGACATCACCAGGTGCTGAGGATCTTCTCTGGTGATGCTCTGGCACACCTCTAAAGCAGCCATCATCAGCCTCCCTGCTGGTCCCTACGTAGGGTGAATATGTTCAGAGAGGTACCTTACTGATTCTGCATCAGCTATTCTACCTGCTGTTTCAAGCGCCTGCCAAGCAAATAAATGTGAATGTGATGTTGTGGCATAATTTGAGATAGAGAGAAGTAGGGTGAACTGACATTTTTTTATAAACAAATAGATTACAAATGCAAGCTTTCGAGGCAGCTAAGGCCCCTTCATCAGGCGAGGTGTAATTTGTAATCTATTTATTTAGCCAATAAGAGGTCTCATTGCTCACCTACTTTCTCCCTGTCTCAATCTATGGCTAACACGTGCAACACTCTCAATGTATGTAATTGATTTTAACCATGTGTTTTAATTAATGTCTTGTGCATCGTTTTTTCGCTCTGCAGCAACACATCTCGATGTTCTGCTGAATGACAAATAAAGTTAAATAGAATAGAATAATGCTATGTACAACCAAGACATTAGATTGTTCCTATAAATTTTTCATGTTTCCCTTTGTATGGACCTCCTGATAATTTTGGTTCAATTAATTCATTTTAATAGTCGTTTTGTCATGATTATTTTTAGTTAGTTAATCACGGTACATTGTATATTTTTTGCTTATGTTTAATTTATTTTGCATATATTCATAAGAGTCTGGAAGAGTTTATAATGGCTTAAAATATATTGTGAGCAGTGGGGCTGTTCACACCCCTGGTGGATATGGACGCTCCTCTAAGAAATGCTGAATGACTTCCTTCACATTGCTCCCTTCATTGCTGGGCTTACTTGCGCTGCTTTTATGTTGTTGACGCAAATTCTGACCCAACCATCTGAATGTCGCAGCTGAAATCGACCTCCTCACACCAGTCAGTCTTCTATTGTCCGATTTTAGTGAGCACATGCACAAATTTAGCCTCAGTTGCCTGTTCTTAGCTGACAGGAGTGTCACCTGGTGTTGTGTTCAGAGATGCTGTTCTGCATACCTCAGTTGTAATGAGTGCTTATTTGAGTTACTGTTGCCTTTCTATCTGCTCAAACCAGTCTGGCCATTCTCCTCTGACCTCTGGCATCAACAAGGCATTTTGCCCAGAAAACTGCTGCTCTCTGAATATTTTTCCTACTGACCACTCTCTATAGACCCTAAAGATGTGTGCGTGAAAATCTTAGCAGATGAGCAGTTTCTGAAATACTCAGAGCAGCCTGCCTTGCACCACCAGCCCGCGTCACATTCAAAGTCTCTTCAGTTCCTTTCTTCCCCATTTTGATGTTGGATTTGAACTTTGAGTCTCCTTGACAAGGTCTACCGCGAAATGCATTGAGTTGCTGCCATGTGATTGGCTGATTAGATATTTGCGTTAAGAGGCAAGCTGAACCAGTGTACCTAATAAAGTGGTCAGGGAGTGTATTAGCAGATTCAGGATGGCATTACTCAGAAATCAGGATGAGTTTTCCTCCTTAACTAACTGTCTTTTATTTTGATGCATTTTTATTTTCATAACTGAAGGACCCTGGGCTGAATTCCCCAAAAACAACAACCTTGCAATTAACACACCTTTTTGGGGCCCTTTTTTTTTTGTTTAAATTTTCAATTTTCATGATTAAGGTTTAAATTGGTTTTAAAGTGAGCGGGGGTTTAAAAACCCTTGGGAAGGGCCTCCTCTAAAAGCTGAATGCTTTTAATTTCCCCCATTTCCAAAAATTTCTCTTTTATTTTTTTTACACCAAATTTGAAAAATTGAAGTGGACAAAATCCCCCCTGCCATTGTCCCCATTTTTAAAACTCATCACAAACCAAATTAACCTGTGCCGTTCTTACAGCTGTAGGGATCAGAAGGTGTAACAGGATCTCAGAGTGTGATGTTACTTTGGTCAACTTTTCAATCAACACAATAAGATCTCCTCTGGCTGGAATTTCTGACGACCCTTATCACAGACACATTTCCCACTGACCTATCCAATTCCCATCACTTTTGAGAGCCAAAACCCTAGAATCAGCACTTTCATATTTTTCCCTGGCCTCTCAAGCACCATGATCAGCCAATGTTGGATCATTTCATTTTGGATATCTTAAACTTTATTTGCTTTTGGGATCCCTTGAGAATGTTTAGCTTCTCGATCCTTCTCTAAGGTATATCCATCAGTTTAGAAAATCTGGGCAATGTCGATGGTGATTAGATTGTCTAAGGTTTTGATCCAGACCATATTCAGAGGAGCCTTAGAGCACTACCGATACTCTAACAGTATGTTTTTCAAGTTGTTTTTACCACAGCATTGAATCCACTTCACCCTGTGGCCTCTGCTAGCTTATCCAGTCAAAGTTGAGCATCACATAGTTGTGCTGGACATATATCTCTATGGCCCTTGGCAGTCAGTGCTGCTTTCAGTTTTAAAACCAGTTAAGGTAAAACTTACATCCACTCTATTAAATGCTGCCAATATATTTCCAACAGAAACAGACACATGCATCCATAAAAACAATACTCCAAGCCATTAGGAGAGTAAACTTCCAAAGCAAGATTGAATAATCTAATATTTGTACCACCAAATACGTTTGGTGAACTGATATTCTGGGATGATCTATTGCCATTTCAATCACTAGTAAGCTGAGTGGGTTGTTTGGGGCAGCAATTGTTGGCAGAGGTAGGAGAAGCAATGCTGGTGATGCCACAGGGTGACATCCGCTGATCTCTGATGTACAGCGCTATCATTTGATACTGCATTGGTAACCAGACAGGACAGCGCCACACTTTTAAAGCTTGGAAAAGGATCATTCACACATAACTTTCCCTTTGTAGAGCTGCTGGAAGGCTGGAGAAAGTGAATAAACTACTAAATCTTTATTTGCATCAGTTAAAGAAACTTTGAGTCAGACTAAGGTTGAGAAGCGGTGTGGGCTTAGTTCAGATCCGACGCAGAACATCTAGAGCTCTATAGCTGCAGCAGGCTCAGTGGTGCTTGTGGGATCAGAAGAGACACTCTCTCCGACTGAAACTGGAAGAACACTGTACCCATTGTCTGTACAAATATGTGTATTTTTAGTTGTTAATTATCCTACGAGTGCTTCTGATTGATCTAGATTTGCTGCTTCCTCAAAGCCTTTCGCGTTGGCAGCTCATTTTACTCTGCTGCCCTCTCTGAAACCTGCAGCGTCATTTGCATAACATGCTTGGATGTTTAGCTGGGGGTGGGGGGGATTTTGCCGGTTCTGGTTTAGCCTGCAGAAAAAAAAGGAGGAAAGGGGGCAAAAAGGGGGAAAAACCTTATCCATTTGTCCTTTTTTGTGGTTTTCAGCTCTTAGTAAATCGTCCATATTCGTTTGTGGCAATCTAATTTTTTTTTTCTAAACCTCCCAAAAAGTTTGATTTAAGGGGCAGGACGTTTATTTAAGGGGCATTGCCCCTCTTGCAGTGTAGAGCCGGCCTGGTTGTTAATTGTCACTATTAGGGTTAAATGAAGGGAGCAAACTACAAAGGAAGGGAAAATAATATGAAAGCAACAATAGAGAGTTAAGCATTTATAGCTTTAGAAAAAAATAGAAATAATTCTAAATGTCTTATAAATGTAAAAACCATACTGTTGTGTTTTCTGAATGCAGAATAATGAGAACAGTAAAAAAGACCAGCTAATTAAATGAGATCAGTTGTTATCAATTATTCTCACCAATTGTGAATCTGGTTGGAACAAAAACCTGCAGCCACAGGGGGTCCCCAGGTTCGAGATTTGAGAACCACTGGTCTACAGTTTCAATGTTATGCTGACGATACTCAGATTTATTTACACACTGGCCGTATGCACTGCTTACCTGTTTGGCTGACATCAAGTACTGGCTGGCTGAAAACTTTCTCAGACTAAATAATAATAAAATCGAGGCTTTAATTATTGCCTCTCCACACACTTTAAAGAAAACGGACAAAAAAAATTGTCAGTTAAATCCTCCATTGTTCATGACCTTCTACTCTCCTTTGATCCTCCATATCAGTAATATTTTCAAGGCTACGTCCATTGCTGGCTCATGACTTGACTGTTACAATGCAGTACTGTTTGTTTTCCCTGCTGGGAGTCAACGCAGATTATAATACAGTATGTATAAAATTCAGCTGCAGGAGTTGTTACCCGTTAAACTCTGAGAACAAGTTCCTCCTCCATTTTTAAAACTGCTTTGGCTCCCTTCCGTATTCAATATAAACTTCTCCTTTTAGTGTTTAAGACTTCGGGGTCTGGCCCCACCAAACTTGTCTTCTTTAATTTCTCCCCATGCTCCATCACGATCACTTCATTCTTCTGATTCTCTGCTATTAGCCATTCCGTTATGCAGACTGCGCACTGCGGGCGATGCAGGCCTTTTAGTGTCCCAGGGCCTTTGGAGCTCCGCGCATGTCATGTACCTCATGTTCTGTTTTTATATTCATGACTTTAAACCCTTTTCTCTTTTTAATATTGCTTTTTGATGTTCTCATTGAATGTTTGATTTTATGTGTATTGTTTTACAGTCATTATTATTATAATAATAATTCTTTGCATTTATATAGCCTTCTCACTACTCAAAGTGTTCAGCAATTGCAGGTTAAGGGCAGCCTTGCTCAAGGGCCCAACAGAGCAGAGTCCCTTTTTGGCATTTACAGGATTGAACTGGCACCTTCGGATTGCCAGTGCAGATCTAACCTCAGAGCCACCACCCGCTATTATTATATTATAATTATTATTATTGTTAGGTGTAGTGGATGGATTGCTCATCCTTATTCCTTCTTCCCTCCATGCCTGTCACAAAGGGTCCTCCTCTGTGCTAAATGAGCAGGTGATCTGCAGCTGACCAGACTTTGTGGTCCAGCAGTACATGTGATACTAATGTCTGGTCCAGCTGTGTCAGGTGGCTACTAGCAGACAGTGGGTGAGTACCTGCTAGCTCCATTGCTGAGTCCCCAAACTGTGGCTGAGCGGATGTCCCACACCGCCCACCAAAGCATGTGCCCTGCTGTAGAGCGCACTCTGGGTATGTGAAAGATGCAATTCTGATGCCTGCACAAGTCCTCATGGGTGTTCACGAGCCTTGGTAAACAACATTTGGATGTTAGCGCCACCTTCTCTACAAGTTGTTTTAACTAACAGTTATTGGCAGTCTACTCTTGTGACATGGGTGTACATGGGTGCTGGAGAGGAGTCAACAAAGCGTACTTTCAACTCGTTCATTAACTGTCAGATAACCGTGTTGGGAAGCACTCATAAAATTAACTTATTCTTTACCTACTGAGTATCATTCATGGTCATACTCATTATTCATTATCAGTCATTTTTGGAGAATGCAAACCCAAGCTGGTGAATATTTTTTCCTAAAGGGATCATGAAGAACTGAAAAAGCAGAAGCCTGAGAACAGACCCTAGGTAGCCTTCTTGAAGTAAACTCATTCAGGTGTCAAGTATGACTTAATGTTTAGATGTTTTTCATTTCAGTAAAACAGAAGGCCACTGAAGGGTTAGAAGAAAACCTTTGGGATGGAGATTGATGTTCACCGCGGTTAAGTTGCTGCCACTGGGGCAAGTTGGCTTCTACAATGCCCTACATAATGTTAGCATACATTTCAGTCACTCAGCACTTCTTTACGTGGTACCACCATTTCTGGGCACCATAATGTTTGGGACACAGCATGTCTGTTAAATTCATTGTCCTATTTAGGACTTTGTCACATATCCCAGCATGCAATGACTGCTTGAAGTCTGGGATTCAGAGACATCACCAGGTGCTGAGGATCTTCTCTGGTGATGCTCTGGCACACCTCTAAAGCAGCCATCATCAGCTCCTGCTGGTCCCTTCGTAGGTGAATATGTTCAGAGAGGTACCCTACTGATTCACATCAGCTATTCTACCTGCTGTTTCCTGCGTCTGCCAAGCAAATAAATGTGAATGTGATGTTGTGTACAACCTGAGACAGGAGAAAGTAGGGTGAACTGACACCTTTTTTGGCTAACTAAATAGATTAAAATGCAAGCTTCGAGGCAGCTAAAGGCCCCTTCATCAGCGAGGTGTAATTTGTAATCTATTTATTTAGCCAATAAGAGTCTCATTTCACTCTACTTTCTCCTATCTCAATCTATGCTAACACGTTGAACACTCTAATGTATGTAATTGATTTTAACCATGTGTTTTAATTAATGTCTTGTGCATCGTCTTTTCGTTCTGCAGCACATCTCGGATGTTCTGCTGAATGACAAATAAAGTTAAATAGAATAGAATAATGCTATGTACAACCAAGACATTAGATTGTTCCCTATAAATTTTCATGTTTCCCTTTGTATGGACCTCTGATAATTTTGGTTCAATTAATTCATTTTAATAGTCGTTTTGTCATGATTATTTTTAGTTAGTTAATCACGTGTACATTGTGCTATTTTTGCTTATGTTTAATTTATTTTGCATATATTCATAAGAGTCTGGAAGAGTTTATAATGGCTTAAAATATATTGTGAGCAGTGGGGCTGTTCACACCTAGTGGATACGGACGCTCCTCTAAAAAATGATGATGACTTCCTTCACATTGCTCCCTTCATTGCTGGGCTTACTTGCGGCTGCTTTTATGTTGTTGACACCAAATTCTGACCCAACCATCTGAATGCCAGCTGAAATCGACCTCCTCACACCAGTCAGTCTTCTATTGTCCGATTTTAGTGAGCACATGCAAATTGCAGCCTCAGTTGCCTGTTCTTAGCTGACAGGAGTGTCACCTGGTGTTTGTGTTCAGAGATGCTCTTCTGCATACCTCAGTTGTAATGAGTGCTTATTTGAGTTACTGTTGCCTTTCTATCTGCTCAGACCAGTCTGGCCATTCTCCTCTGACCTCTGGCATCAACAAGGCATTTTGCCCAGAAAACTGCTGCTCTCTGAATATTTTCCCCTTTATGACCACTCTCTATAGACCCTAAAGATGGTCGATGCGTGAAAATCTTAGCAGATGAGCAGTTTCTGAAATACTCAGAGCAGCCTGCCTTGCACCACCAGCGCGTCACATTCAAAGTCTCTTCAGTTCCCTTTCTTCCCCATTTTGATGTTGGATTTGAACTTTGCAGGTCTCCTTGACAAGGTCTACACCGAAATGCATTGGAGTTGCTGCCATGTGATTGGCTGATTAGATATTTGCGTTAAGAGGCAGCTGAACCAGTGTACCTAATAAAAGTGGTCAGAGTGTATTAGCAGATTCAGGATGGCATTACTCAGAAATCAGGATGAGTTTTTCCTCCCTTAACTAACTGTCTTTTATTTTGATGCATTTTTTATTTTCATAACTGAAGGACCCTGGCTGGAATTCCCCAAAAACAACAACCTTAGCAATTAACACACCTTTTTTGAAAAAGCATTTAAATGGAAGGGCGATTCTATTCCCTTTTTTATTTTATATAATTTTATTTTATGTATTAAAACATTGTATTTAATTTATTAAAAGCAAAAAAACATTCCATACAAGCAGTCAAATTTTACAATACTAAGTTTAAGTCAAATCCATTAGAAAGCAAGTTAGGCCAACAGAGTAAAACTTTAATAGTAAGAAAAATAAATAAAGAAATACATAATAAGTCTGTTTTGCTTAGGAAAGGTATGTAATTAATCTTTGCGAAAACCTTCTGTAAAAGCTTCTTATCTCTAACTTCTGTAAATGTTGCTGATAAAGGGGCTAACTTAATTGGGATTTTTTTTTTTATATATAAAATTCGGCAGGGTAGCCATGGGGGCCTGCTGCTTTCCTGCTCTGAAGTGACTTATTGTCTAGTAATTCTGATAGTTGGACATTTATCAATTCCAACATTGAAATCAACATATCAATGTATTGACAACTCATTTTGCCATCAATACATGGATCTTAAAGCTCCCACAAAGGCATCTCTCAGTAAGTTATTTAACACAGGCACAGATCTTTCAATTTGACCAATTCCAGTTTGCTTTAGTACCGCTTACCTAAAAGGTCAGCAGAAGGTGATGTGTGTTTTACTTTTCATAGGCCAGCAAGCATTCTTTTGAATTCCTGCACATGATAACTCCCACATTGCTGGGGGTGTTTAATATTTGCAAATGAGCACCATATACCATTTTCTTTGACCATTAGTAATCAAAATCTGTAAACCATTGTTTGTTGAAGCGGATAAGCTGTGCTTAGGTTTATCAATTGGCAGAGTGTGTCTGAAGAGATTTCCCTGATTGACCAGCCTCTGCAGTGTCTTTGTCTGAAATTGCCACATCAGGTGGGCCGCACCTTCATTCGTTTGTGCCATCTCTTTCTGAAATAGCTGAGCAGTGCTGTTTTCTGAACTTTGTTACTCATGTTGGTAAAACATTTGGAAAACTTTAAAAGTACCTATGAATAAGACTTCGAGTGGGAAAGTGAGGAGCCTGATGGTAATCGGGGCACTAAAGGAACAAAAAGAAATGGCAGATGGGCCACTTTAACAAACCCTCAGAATGAGCAAACATAAAAACCAATATAAATTATTGGTTTGTTTATCTGAACAAGAAGGGAGCAGCTTACGCTTAGCAGCATACCCAGACTGTACTAGGCGGAGATGGCACTTCCTGGCCCTTTTCTTTATCGCCCAGGCTGGTTATTTTTTATTTAACCTGACTCTGCGCGCAAAAGCTGAATGCTAATAGAATCTTCTGTTAACATATCCACAGCATCCTCCTCTCCTGCCCACCTCCCCCTCCCTCTTTTCTTCGTGAACTCGCCCACCCTTCCACTTCCCTTAAGCGATTCAGCATCATCAGTGATTGGCAACATTCTGCCCCCGCCTCACCACTTCGATCCTGTTCAAAATATTTGCCCACCCGTCCGCCCGCCCTTGCCATGCCCGTCCTGTAGATCTCTGGCTCACCTAAATTAGCCAGTAGCCCACTAAAAGACATAGGGGGGACACTGATCTTAAAAAAATCCTGAAAGTAAACCAGGAATGATTCAAACAGTGCCGGATAAGCGATAACGTTGATACTAAGCCCTAATACAATAAACCAAATTTGATTTAAAAGCCACCAATGGGGGATAAAAAAAATACATACATACTATAATTGTAATTAAAACATAAACAAAAAGTGGCTGAGAAGGAAATGGGATGTGTAATTGCGGTTCCAGTATCACTGGAGTTCAAAAAAGCAGGTAAGATCTTCTTTCCATCCCCGGGCCTGATGTGACTCATGGCGTATTTCCAGAAAGAGTCCGGATCAATTTTCTCAGCTCTTTTCCATAGAAGTAAAAAAGTAGAAATAGCCTTGCATATCCACTTTCAGTTTGGTGGCTATCTGTATCTGAGCTCAGCTTTTCATAAGTGCTTTTCAATTTTGTAAAATGCACCACGTTTAGCAGCTGTTGAAAGTATGAAATTGGGGAAAATACGAATGTGGTTATTTTCAGATATAATGTCTTGTTTCTGTCTGAGAAGTAACATTATGTGTAATTTAAGTTGTAATTTTCAAAGCGCAAATGAGAGTCTTGGGTTTTGTGGTATTCAATCCGTGATACGGTAAGCTGCTGCTATCTCGGTATCTTACTTGTATATGCTTGCACATACTGTACTTGAACCCCTCAGGCTGAGTAAATACAGGATACCTCGGGATGATAAAAATAAATAAATAAATAATAACACCACTGTAAGTAGAGTTCCACCTCAGGCGTCCATATCCCGTAACAGAGCGAGACCAAATTCAACAAACAATTTTATAATGCGTGTAAATGTGCAAGTTGCATTTCTCAAATCCCCTCCTAAGTAGCGCATTATAAAGTAGTACTTTGTTAATCCTGCCCTTACGTCACCTACACAACCGCACTGTAAGTCGATTGAAAATACTTTCATCATTAGGTGATATTTTTGGAACTTTTGTCAGACAAAATTAAACTGTAAACACTAAAATAAAGTAAATATAGCTTTATAAAGTAATGAACAATTAAGGCAAAGCAGTAAAATATGTACAAATTGTTCAGAGCGTTGTTGTTAAGACAAACAAAGTTGCTGTGCATACGCTAGCCTTCCAACAACAAGGAAAAATGAAAGCAGGAGGTGACACTGAGAGAGAATAAGCAGCAGCACATTGCAAGTTAACTTTGCTCTTTGCAGCACACAAAATATAATTTATATAATTTCTTTGTTTTCCACAACTCCTAAAGAAGATGAGTAAAAAACATTCCAATAGGTATTAAAATTCCCCATTTCGCTTGGATGGTGCAGACTGTATTTATTGCTCTGTTTTATATCGTGTAACTTTTGTCTAGTAATTAGGAATGGCTGATCAAAACAAAATGACTGTAGAAACTGGCATTGATGGCACCTGATTAGTGTCCACATCAGCCCTCTGCTCTAAGATGAGCAATTCTGACAGCCACCACCGTTGCCCCCAACCCTAAATCACTGCTGCTGTTATGACAATGCTGTGCAGAATTGCACACAAACCTAAAGCAGCAGCTGAGGTGACTGATCTGACGCCACTTGACAATTTTCAAAGACCGTGGAACCACACTTGGCATAAACAGTATGCAGTATGCCAGTAGACCTTTACCTTGCACTCCATTGGACTGCACATTTGCCGGCGTGGTGTATTTCATTGTCCTTCAGCCGCCATCTGGTGAGCGGGTATTGGTGTCAACACCACGTAGGTCAAGGGATGACTGCTAGCAGCCTATTAACAGGTTCTCTGTGTTTTTTGCCTTATTCCCAGGACACTTTGCCACAGTAAGAGTTAAACATCCTCATGGATTACAAAACTGTCTGTACAATCAATGTAGACTACCTTTATGGTAAGTGTGCCTAAGCTGCAGGCTAGAAATATGAAACAGTATGGGTTACAACCCATTGAATTAACTGAAATATCATTTGGGAGAACTGAGGTGTGAGTTAGTGGTCTGAGACACAGCCACAGCATTAACGGATATTCTCCTGGGCAGAATTTCTTTAATGTGTTGGCACGTGTCTTCTCAAACATAGGAATCCCAATTCTTGTCTATACTTTAATCTCCTCCTTTTTAAAATAAGTTGCAATTCAGAAAACATCTCCATCAACAGTAGCTGCAACAAGCCTCTTGAAAACATTGAAAGAACACAGAAGTCTGAACTTGTAAATATGTAACTATTCACAGTTTAAATTATTATGTACATAATTTATATATAAAATATAATCATGCAAATGCAATGTTGCATTGTGTTCTGTTGTTTAGTCACAGGCACCATGAGCCATCTCAGTTTGCAGATCTGCACTGTGATAACGCTGACTGCTCACGCACACGTGCAGTGTCTGCATTTCAATGGCTGTCCAAAGCAGTTTATTAGCCTGAGTTTAAGGAGGCTGAGAAGATGCTGATTTCTACATTAGAACAGTCTAGTGAGATCAGCCTATTCGGTCCAATAAAGCCCGCCAGTCTTATTCACTAATTCTTCTAAAATAACATCAAGTCGAGTTTTGAAAGTCCCTAAAGACCTACTGTCCACCACCGACTTGGTCACTTATTCAAGTGTCTATGTTGTCTGTGTAAGAAAAACTTGCTAATGTTTGTGTGAAGTTTCCAGCTGTGTCCCTGTGTTCTTGATGAATTCATTTTAAAATAAGAGTCTCGATCCACTGGACTGACTCCCTTCATC
>NW_024380183.1:0-16487 GCF_016835505.1 Polypterus senegalus
GGCATATTTTCTCAAGCATGCATTTGACATCATTAATCACCTGTGGTGACAGCAGAGACTTATGCCTTATTTTCAACAAGTTTATGTATGTTGTATGGAGCCAGTCCTAAAGTACATTATGACAGACCACATCTGACTGTGCCTTTACCACAAATATTCAAATAATGATTGATCTAAAATGTGTTTAAGGTGCTACTAAAACAGTAAAAAGCAATTACAGAAAGTACCATTTTGGACACTAGGTAATAAATACAGTACATTTCTTCACAGCACAGTAATTTCTCAATCCCTAGAAGTTTAGAAGTAGAGGATTTTTATTTTTTCTGGGATTTTTATGTATTTTAACTGTACAATTCAAATAACATACTGAAAATAAAAAAGACTGAATAGATGAAATCATCATTTTATATTTAACAAATAAAAATCTTGAATAGACTATATACTTTATATAAACACATGGATAGATAGATAGATAGATAGATAGATAGATAGATAGATAGATAGATAGATAGATAGATAGATAGTTTATACAATACAACTTTGTACACTGAACCTTAAAAGTCTCCTTCTTTATGAGGATTCATCAAACATTTTACCACAGATTATACAAACTGATAAATAAACGACTGAAAAAATGCCTAGGTGAAAAGTAATAGTTTAGGTATAGATCTGTATGGGGATCTTCCTGACAGGTGTGCTGTGTTTGTTCAGACCACTTTAACCAGCTTTTCTAGTACCAAAGAAGGAATAATTATTCAGATGTTAAGGTGTGAGTGGAATATTTTAAGCTTTGTCCCTGCTTTGACATATTGATTGACTGGTTTTCCTTCTTTAGCAGTATACTAATGACATCTTTCACATATTCTACAACTCTGTGATGGCTTGTGCGCTTTTCTATGCTGTGATGTGTTGGCCAGAAATATCACTTCAAGAGACCCCTTGTGAATAAACAAACTTAAAATGGTAGGCTCAGTTATGGGACCCACAGGAGGTGATAGTAAAGAAGAGAATTAAACCAAAACTGAGAGCTATTATGAACAATGCTGCACATCTTCTCTCCGACACACTAAAACTGAGCACTTTCAGCCATTTAATTGTTCAGCAGAAGTGTATCAAGAAACACCACTTCAGTCCTTTTATACCAACAGCAATACACCTGTATAATGCTTCACTGTGACAGTGACTCGTGACTGCCAAATCAGAAGTTTTCTTTCTTTTTAAGTTTCTTTCTTTAGTTATTGTATATGTGGGCATATATATTTTAATCTATCTATCTACTCCAGCATATTCGATTCAGCGGGTTAGAAAATGGATGGATGGATGGATATCTACCACAATAGTAAAATGATATTATATCAGTTGATAAAGTGCATTGATTTTTCAGTTAGGTATTCATAAACATTCTCTCTTCTCCTCCTTCTCCTCTCACTTTTCTTATAAATGACACTTTATCTCCCCATGCATCTAGTATTGAACCTGTTTAAATTATGTGATGGTTAGTGGGCTAAATAGCCTATGTAAGCAAGGAATTGGATGCAAGGAACCATGGAAATACATAAAGCTAGGTTTCAAAAAAGTTAATAAAAAAGTGCAGAAAATCAGAAGCTTAGCGCTACAGATCAAGTATTTTACTCACCTTCATACATTAGTGACACACCTAGGACAAGTGCAACTTATAATGCAAGGAAACAGAAAAATGTTGTTAGATAGTCAAATTAGATATAAGTTTTATGTATTATTATTATCACTACTTTTATAGGAACTTCACAGAAAAGCTTTTCATAATGAATCCAGGAACTGTGCACTGCTTTTAACAAGTGTAATACTTTTTAAAACTTGTAATATTTTCTGATGCTTCTGAATGTTGTGCTAATACCTACATCTAATAAATCTGATATTATATGTTTGCATCTGTCAGAGGCCCATTGGTTTTCAGTAATTTGTTCTTGTTCAGGAAACCTGCATCTTGTGACAAACTAATATTAAAATTAAAGATGCAGAAGTCTGATTTAAAAAAAAAAGTGTATTTCTATTAATACAGCATTAGCATTATAGTGCAGCTGCACTACTTAATTCTGTCACTAACAAGGTGGCAAAATGTTAACACAGTAAATCAGTACATTATTTCTGATAAACATGTGAATCATACATTTTTGATAATGCAAATTTCTCACATAGCTTTTCTAAGTATGCAAAATTGTCCATACAAGTCTGTAAGATTTATGGTGGGGTGACCAGGTGAGGCAGGACCTCTAAACTCACATAAAAAGATAAATGCATGCTTTGGTAGGAACAATGCTCCACTAAGAAATGGTCATTTGCATACTCATGGAAAATGTCCCAAAAATACTTATGCCTTTGGACAGTGGGTAATTACATAACACCACACAACCACTAAATGGAAGAAATAATATCCTTTATTACATGGGAGCACAAAACTGCAAAGGGTAGAGGAAAGGTTATTTGGGGCCAGTCTGGTCCTTTTAATGTAATCTAGGGCTGACAGTTGCAGCACTACTTGGAGTTGGCAAAGGGAGCTTGAAGAGTATGGTCATAGAACTTCCACAAGGCTTTCCTGACTCTGAATATGGTTAACATATTTGGCTCAGAAATACTTTTAGGTAGAGTATTGAAGACATATTCTTGCCAGTTAATGGGTAAGCTTGGAGTCCAGAGCTGAATTAAGGCTGGAGTTGTGCATTACTGGTATCAGGAAGAAAGACCTAATGCTTACAGAGATAGGTATGGGAAATGAGAGCTATACAAGTAATTACCTAGGTAATTGAAATCTTTATATGTAAGATGCTGTAATTAGATTTAACATGTAACGGGATTCTTTTTCTTTTATCTTAATTTCCTATTATAATAATATTTGTATTCACATGAATTGCCAGATGTAATATTATTTAAAAATTAAAGTAGATTATAAGGTTTGTGGATGATAATTGCTTTTGCTACACAATTCCCAGATATTTGGTTCTAGGCTTGTCCCCATCCAAATTTCAAAAAAGGCTTCAAAGAAAAAATTAAACAAATCAAGTTCATAATTACTATGAAACTTATTTCAGTATTAGGGTTTGACCCCATAATGGAGAGGAAAAAACATTTAACTAGCTTATGAACTAAGAAAGACAAACAGAGATTCTTGAATTATCAATATGGCTAATATTTGAGAAAAATCAAGTGGTAAAAGAGAAAGAAAAAAAAGAACAATTTTTGGAAAAATACAAAACATCAGACCAAACAATGAAGGAAAAGAAACAATAAAATGTGCAGTCAAGTGTTATAAAAGAAAGGACAATTTAGGTGTATAATAGTATGTTAGGAACCAGGGATAAAGCTGGAGAATACTTAAAAAATGCATTTTCTTTGAGCTGAATAGCAGTGTAATGAGTACAGTGACAAAAAAAAAACTTTCAGGAATTTTCCAACATTCTTCATTAATGACAGAGTTTTTCATTTTAGTATTTTTTCTAACCATTTAGAGTGTTGTAGCACTAGAAATGTTTTTAGAATGTGTTTAAGTTTAAATGAATTGTTTATTTTAAGTTTAAAAAACATGTCTGCTAAGTCACTTTGGTTGCTGTGTATTAGCAGGTTCATTTTCTGTCTTCCCTGTTGCCATTTTATATACTCCTTTATTTATGCTGGTAATATGTATACTGTATATGTTTACTTTGTTAAGCTATGCATATTGTAATTTAGAGCCAAATTGCATTATTATACATTTAGAGGATAGTTACTTTACTGATTAAATTCTTAGCATATTTAAATATAAGGGTGAATTCTAGTTTTTAAGTAGACAATTAATGTAAAAGTATACATTTTGTGATGTCACTAAACCATTTAGCTTTAGTTAAAGGTATATTACTCAGTAATTGGTATTCAAAAGTTTTAAAGGTAATTTTATATAAGAGTTCTCTGTTTCAGCTTCATTTATTGTGGCAATTGATCAAGTAAGTGTCAATTCACTCCCCAGAAAAGATACTCCATCAGTAGGAAAGTAAAGTAAACTGCATCTGTTTTTCTGACAGTACATTTTGAACAAACTTAGATTAAGTGACATTTCTGCCATAAGATCAATAATTCAACAATAAACCATCTATATGAAAAAAACATGTCAGGCTAATAATTAAATAGTAAAATCCCAAAAAGCAGCTGGCTTTTTAAAGAAAAAGCAATCAATCATAAGACTGTTAGCAAGATTTTTATTGGCTCAGATAAGCTCCATGAGCATCTGGAAGTCACTAGTTCAACTCATCATTATTTACTTTTAAAGAACAGAACGCAAATCAATATTATACAAAATCCCACATAAAACGTTTTTTTTTTTTTGAAAAAACAAGACCTTTTTTTTAAATTCAGTCAAGTCATATACAGCAACTTGGGCAATGTACACAGTTCTGCCATGTAAATATTAAAAATAATAGTTTAATGGTCAATAGGTTTCAGGATGTTCTCATTCCCTTTCTGAGCACAAACTGAAGAAATATAAACATTACATAAAGGAAGAAGAAAACCCACTTACCACTATCTCACTAAAAGCCAATAATATACTCATGTTCCTGATAAAGGACTCATTTTATAGAAAGCAGGTGAGATTAATAACCCTGTTAAGGCCAGCAGGTGCAATTGTTGTCAATGTTAAGAAGGAATTAGATTCCCCGTATTATTGCTAATGATATTATGATTTCATATTTTTCTTTAAGTATGCCAGTTAACATTAATGGAAAGATATATTTGCGTAAGAACAACACTGCCATATCTATTGTGGAATTTCTGTATGTGAATGAAGAGCACTTATAGAGCTTACTTTAGAAAATGTCTTTGCTTTAGTAATTATTTGTTGATTATTACATTTACCTATAGCATCAATTCCTTAAATAACTAGATTATTTTTATGTAATCTTTTACCTTTATTCAAATCTATGCAGAAAATTGTTCACTTAGCAGAAGCACACCGATAGCACTCCCACCTGACAGGTCCAGGTTAGTGGTTTAGATTCAGATTCTGGTTATTATCTCTATTGAGTTGTATATTTCCTTAATTTTTCATGGATTTTGCTCATTCCCCTTTTTTGCATAAACTTTCTCTACATAGTACTCAGACACGCATGTTACTGTGCATTACTTTCCACAGCATCTGATCTGTGTGAGTGATTTAGGGTTTGTTCCTTCTTTGTGTTGCTAGGCTATACTCCAACTCTCTACAACAACAGTAGTAGAATAAACATGCTCAGAAAACAGATGGATGAACAACGCAGCATGAATTGTACATCCTAAGAAATTAGGCACCCGCAAATAAATATGTATTATATATTCTGCAGCTGCAGTTCTGTATATACTTTATATTTTATGTCCCAACATAACACCACCCCACTGAGAAAGACAATATCTCAAATATATCTTTTGTATTTAGCTCTTTTAAGGGTGCAATTTTACATAAGAAACGGATAGGTCTACATTATCATATTTGGTACAGTTGTCACTGAAAAAAATTATAGCATAATATACAAATCAAAAGCTGATGTTATTCCATAATCTCTATGTATACCAAATCTAACATCTGCCTGTCTGTCTGTCTGTCTCTATGTTTGTCTGCTTTTCACAAGAGAACTACTTAAAGAATTTAGATTGGGTTTTTTTCTATAATTTGCTTGAACATTCTGGTTTATTTTGCAACTTTTCTTATTGTGCTAATTATTATAGTTCTCTTTATTCACAGACAGAGGCAGTGGGCCAAGGGGAGGAGGAAGCATGACGTCTGGAGTAGGGAGCCAAGCGGGGCCCTCCTCACTCACATGCCAGCCTCTGTTCAAATCACTCTACCTGTCGCCATGTGTTGGAGCATACCTTGCCTCTGCTTAGCTAGCGATACCTGTTTTTTTTTTTATTGATTGTTAAAGTTTGTCCTGTTTCACTACTATGCAGGCAGAGCCGCGGGAGACACCTAGTATTTAATAAAAGCAAAATGATTATGAGAAGTATGGTGGTGGAGCACTTAGCTCTGGTTTTTCACAGTTCAGTATCCCTATTTAATAACTCACCCAGCCAAAATGTATGGAGCTTAAATATTTTTTTATATTCTTGTGATGTTTCCCCAGCATATCCAATTTCCTGTCACATCCCAAAGACTTTAATATAATTATTAATGTTAAAATTTCAACACAAGTTTAAGTATGTGTTTGACTTTGCTCTAGAATGGAATGTCACCCCCAGTCTACTTTCAGCAAAATTATTCTAGGCTAGTCTTCATCTCCTTTTAAAATTTTAACTGGATTAGACAGATTTAAAAAAAATTAAAATGATCTTACTTTTTCATTGCATAGCTCTTAAAATTCTTGATATAATAAAGAATTATGATGGAAATGACAAAGGCATTGAATGTGACTCTGTGTGTATGTGAGTATGGCCCTTGTGATGGACTTGCACACTGTCTAAGGTTGGTTCCTGGCTGATACTTAGTGGTGCTGCTGAGACAGGCTCTGGCACCCTCTACCCAACACCTAATTAACTGGATTTAATAATATATTGTTATTTGTAAACATTGTGTATATACCCTTTTAGTTATTCATAAATATTTACCATGCAAAGATAAGTATAAATTGATTTGGCTATAATAAATAGCTTATTTATGTTACATTATTATGCTATTATGCATATTAATTATGCTAATTATGTTACATAATTTTGTGATAAATTTCATTTAAAACTCTTTGAAAAAGACCTGCTGTGTAAGGATGTTATACACTGTACAGGTAGTGCTTGGCAGTCCACTTACTTCATAAGTGACCTCAAGCTTTTCCCCTTTCTGATTTTAATAGACCACATATAAATGCCAATGAATTTATCTGTAGTCATTTAGAGACACTGTCCTGGATATGCAAGCATTGCAAACATGAAACATAAAATCACAATAATCAATAAACATATAATCACAATAAGTCACTGATGGAGTCTAGGGAGTTTATATTATATTTGTAAAAGGAAGACCTGTGGGTCATTCAGAAGATGTCTGACTCCATGTTCAGAATTGAAACAGTGTCTTCTGTTAATAAGTGCTTAAGAAACATGAAAACAAGGATAAATTTTAAAAATTGTATTCTTTTCAGTGGTTGTTTAATCAGAAATGGCGATGCTCCCTCTTTAGGGAAATGCGTAGTTCCATATTAAACTACTGTATAACATGTATTGAAAGAAAACAAATATCAGCTGTAACAACTTGTAGTGAACATAACCATTCCTCACACTGGAGTGAGGTCTCATATTACCAGCTCTCTAATCCAACATCTTTTGAAGGAGTGTATTAATTCCAGGTTAATTGAAAGTCGTGAAAACATAATAATTGAAAATTATCTCATTCTGTTTTTTACATTCACATACACAGGAAAGTGTAGTAATATCTCATATATTGCAAATTCCAGGATAGATCTGAGGTATAGGTGAGGAAGCACAAAATTACATAACTTCTACAACTGTATACAGTTAAGAAACAGGAAGTCATTCCAAAAGTATTATGCCTCTGGCACTGAAACAAGGAATAAATAAACAATACCATGAAAACAATCACTTAAAAAGTCATTATAGCTTCCTTAGATTCTTAGTGCTTCTTTTTTATTTTGCAGTGATATAGAGTTTCTCCTGAGAACAAGACTTTATGTAAAACAATCTTTTATAAATTAAGACCATTTCTACAATTTGATTATAACCTTACAATAGACTTAAAGGATTCTTTGAAGAATAGGTAAAGATGCAAATATTTAAATTCATCTGTTCATTTACAGTATTTTCAAACATTTCCAAATCCTATTTTGGATTAGTCAGAAATTAAAGTCTGTGCAGACATTAATGGGTTTGGTTTAAAAATGATGTTGCACTCATTACACTAATGATACTAACTTAATCCTGAGTGAGTAAGTGAGTGAATGAATATTCCTGAGAGATAGACTTGAATTTTATTCACTGTAACTTCTTACTGAAATTTGGCAAGTGCTCTTTAATTCACTAAAACCACAATTTAAAATGATGAATTAAGAAATGACACATCAAAGCAAATGAATGTGCCACTCTTTTGATTTTTGAAATAACACTGGCAAACTTCCATCAAGAAAACCGCACAGTGAGTAACACAGCCCTTGGCCACTGTCAAAACAACTGTAAAAAGGCTTTTTCTATCTTGATATATGTCATCCTCTAAATTCTTGTAAAGAAGACATTTTAAGTTTTCATATTAGATAGATAGATAGATAGATAGATAGATAGATAGATAGATAGATAGATAGATACTTTATTAATCCCAAGGGGAAATTCACATAATCCAGCAGCAGTATACTGATACAAAAGAAACAATATTAAATTAAATAGTAATAAGAATGAAAATGAAAATGAAAAAATAAATAAAAATAAAATTAATGTTAGCATTTACCTCCCCAGATTGGAGTTGAAGAGTCGCATAGTGTGTAGGGAGGAACGATGTCCAGTGACAAAAGTCTGTCAGTGGAGCAGGACAGTGACAAAGTCTGTCACTGAAGCTACTCCTCTGCCTGGAATGACACTGTTAGTGGATGCAGTGGATTCTTCATGATTGACAGGAGTTTGCTTAGTGCCCGTCACTCTGCCACAGATGTTAAACTGTCCAACTTTACTCCTACAATACAGCCTGCCTTCTTAACAAGTTTGTCCAGGCGTGAGGCGTCTTTCATCTTTATGCTGCCACCCTGCACACCACTGTGTAGAAGAGGGCACTCGCCACAACGTCTGGTAGAACATCTGCAGCATCTTACTGCAGATGTTGAAGGATGCCAACCTTCTCAGAAAGTATAGTCTGCTCTGACCTTTCTTACATAGAGCATCAGTATTGGCAGTCCAGTCCAATTTGTCATCCAGCTGCACTCCCAGATATTTAAGGTCTGCACCCTCTGCACAGTCACCTCTGATGATCACAGGGTCCATGAGGGCCTAGGCCTCCTAAAATCCACCACCAGCTCCTTGGTCTTGCTGGTGTTAAGGTGTAAGTGGTTTGAGTCGCACCATTTAACAAAGTCTTTGATTAACTTTCTGTACTCTCCTCCTGCCCACACCTGATGCAGCCCACAATAGCAGTGTCATCAGCGAACTTTTGCACGTGGCAGGACCACGAGGCATATTGGAAGTCTGATGTATATAAATTGAACAGGACCGAGAAAGTACAGTCCCCTTGGCCTCTGTATTGCTGAATACAATGTCAGACCTGCAGTTCCCAAGACGCACATATTGAGGTCTGTCTGTAACATAGTCCACAATCCATGCCACCAGGTGTGAGTCTACTCCCATCTCAGTCAGCTTGTCTCTAAGGAGCAGAGGTTGGATGGTGTTGAAGGCGCTAGAGAAGTCCAAAACATAATTTTACAGCACCACTGCCTCGGTCCAGGTGGGAGAGGGATCGTGTAGCATATAGATGATGACATCCTCCGCTCCCACCTTCTCCTGGTATGCGAACTGCAGAGGGTCGAGGGCATGGCGGACCTGTGGCCTCAGGTGGTGAAGCAGCAGCCGCTCCATGGTCTTCATCAGATGTGACGTCAGAGCAACAGGCCGAAGTCATTCAGCTCACTAGGACGTGATACCTTTGGGACAGGGTGATACAAGATTTTTTCCAAAGCCTTGGGACTCTCCCCTGTTCCAGGCTCGGGTTGAAGATACGCTGTAGAGGACTCCCCAGTTCCAACGCACATGCCTTCAGCAGTCATGGCGATACACCATCTGGACCCGCTGCTTTGCTGGCACGAAGTCTTTTCAGCTCTCATAGGCTGCTGTAATTGTGGGTGGGGATGTCTCACCTATGCTGGTATCAGCAGAAGGATGGTTGGGAGATGCAGTACTCCGAGGTGAGTGGGTTACTGTGATCAAACCTATTAAAGAAGTTGTTCATTTGGTTTGCTCTCCTCCACGTCCCTGTTTGCTGCAACTGCGCACTCTCCGCCGAGCTTGCAGCCAGTCATAATCTCATCCCATCCCACACCTTCTTCATGCTGTGTTCGCAACTTTGCTCCAGCTCTGTACTGCTTTTTGCTAGCAGCTCTGAGCGGGAAACTCAAGTTCCTTCTGCACGCTTGAGTTCATGCTGATCACCACCTTTAAAAGCCTTTTCTGGTTCAAGGCCCTTGATGTCACTTGTAATCCATGGCTTGTTGTTAGTCTCTCAGAGCCTGCTCTGCCTCAGGGGACCACTTCCTGAATGAGCGTGTAGTTGTAGGTAGCGCCTCACTCTTGGTTTGTATTGAGGCTGAAGCAGAACCAGGTTATGATCTGCTTTCTGTTTTGTCCAGCGTTACATGGTTAAACTCTCCAGCGATTAGCACAAGTGCCTCAGGGTGCTGCGTTGTAACTTAGCAACTGCGGAATGGATGATGTCACTCGCCATCTCCGCGTTCGCTTGAGGGGGGATGTAAACAATAACAACAATCACGTGTCCAAACTCTCTGGGCAAGTAATAGGGCCAGACTTACGGCCAACAGTTCGATGTCCCTGCAGCAAGTGGAGATTTTAATGTTTACATGTCCTGAGTTGCACCACTTTGTATTGACATAGAGAGAGTCCTCCTCCTTTCTTCTTTCCGCAGGTACTTAGCGTCGCTGTCAGCTCTAACTGTGCTAAACCCAGGTAGCTCCAGCGTTAGCATCTGGGATGGTAGTCGTTAGCCACGTTTCACTAAAACACAAACCAAGCAAACCATCTCTAAATAAATATCATTTTTGGAATACTGTCAATTATGGCTAATTAAAATATCAATGATTAGATTACTCTGCTTTTCGTAAAATAATTTGCAGTATCTCAATCAATCAATCCTAATGAGATTACATTTTCTGTCCATTTTTCCTTAAACTGTCATCATCCTCTGCATTATCAATTTCTGTTTTATTTGTGTTGTGTTGAAGTACCAACAAGTGAGCTTTACCAGGTGTCACTATCCCTAGCTTGCTCTAAATCCTCCAGGTCACTGAGCGATATAATCCCTCCAGTGTGTCCTGGGGCTGAAAGCCATGCCACACTTTTCCTTGATATATTAGTGTCAAAATCTCTCAGTAGTACTGTAGATTACTGTGTTCAATGTCTCTAAAAAGGTCAAATGCGCAGAATACTTATTTGGTGTGTAAAGTTAAAGAAAAGTCAAAGGTTTACCCTGTTGTTCACTGTAACAAACATCCACTTGTATGGAACCCATCCCAGGGCTTGTGAGTATCCCCATACCTGCCCAGTTCTTTTCCAATAGGGCAGCTTCACAGCTGGAAAGAGACTACACTTGATTGCTAAGTTTGGCAAATGCTATACATTGAAGTGAGTCTGATAATATCTAGCCAGTATTTTCAGACTACCACAATATTTCCAGCTCCTTCCCCATCAGAGAAGTAATGTGCCCTATTAGTTTCTATTCCAAGATTTACTATATTAATATCTATCCCACTCTTGCCTGTTTCCAAAATTTTATTGCACCTATTATTTTAATGCAGCTTTTTTTGGGCTGAGCCTGATCAAAGTACTTGGGTTACCTGGGCACAATGCAATAGCTAGAAAACACCATTTTCAGGCCTGGTTTGAACATTTGGCGTCCCTGTTCCCAGGAGTTTCTCTTGGATTTAATTAGAACATTTATGAGGCTCAAATTATGTATTGTTCTTTGTATGCTACCCTTTCATTAGACCAATTTGCTCTGAATAAAACTCTGGGTAAACTCCATAGTTTGAAATATTTTTAAATATAAATAAAATTATCACAGTTCCTGTTTTTTTCCTAATATATGATAATTAGTATTTCTGGTGTAATGTTGTACTTTTTGTATCAGAATACATTTCTGTCAGATATTATTTATTTTAAGCACCTGCTGTTATTTAAAATATTTTTTATTCCACATTTAATTTAATGTACACAAGGCACAACTGTACCACATTACCTCATTGGTCTGTGACATGTTGCTACTGTAAAAAAGATTATGCAAAATGTTCCACCCTTGTTTGATCTAAACAATGGCGAAAACATGCTCAGCAGGAAAAGCTGTAATCTGCAACCACAATTAAGTGACTAGAAGCCCAGAACAAACAGTGGCACTTTTAAACACGACCAAGAGAAGCAGCTTTTTTGCGTTTTTTCTTTTTTTTAATAAAAGCATGGTGTTTTTTTCTTTATTAGTGGCATTTCTGCTTTAAGGGCAGTGGTGCAGAGTCCCATTAGAAGTTGTACAAACATAATAACTTTCCCTGTGTAATCTGACTTGTTATTAAAATAGTTATAGCAATCTTCAGCTTTGTCTTTTAGGCAATCATTTTTTATCATATGCTTAATGTAATTACTTATCTAGAAAAAAATGTATTCTTATAGTATGAGAAATTGTCTCCATGCTAGGTGAAACAAGCCTGATTCTGGAAGAAACGCTGTTCTCTGTATCTGTGGTGTGTTTTGCATGGTTGTCCTGAACATTCCTTGTTAGCAATGGGGCAGAAGGTGGTTGCCCATATTAAAATGAGGACTGTGTGTTGTTGTTGTTTTTATTTTTAACTGCATGTCTGTATTTCCAATACTTTCATTTGTCAAGGCCATGCAGCACATGCCAATGAAAAGGTACAAAACATCTAGGATCATTTGTTCTCTTAAAGAAAAAAAAAGAAAGCAGACCAATATCAAGATTTCATCATTCACAATATATTATTATTACATCTTGATTTTCACCCACTACTAATGAGAAACATCATTAAGAAAGGCAGCATGTATTCCCTACCCTTCATAGGAAATAAGTGCAGAATCCTAGTGCAGAAATAACATGTAATGTATATATGTGCTGTATGTTAAAAATTATTTTTTCAAATGTTTGCCAGCCTTGTGCTGACCAGCAAACATCTTGTTGCATGGTTATTACTGTTGCTACCAGGCATGCATTGTGCAGTTCAAGTTGCTCAGAGTATTTAGTCAGCATATTCTTTTCATGTTATTGTGGCTTGTCATTTTTCACCTCAAAGTCATTTGGTTCCACACTTGAGGTGATCCAATTTCAAATTATGCAGTTTATAACCAATATAGTTTCCTAAACAGTGTGTGCTTGCAAGACTCTCCCTATATTTAGTATTTTATTACTATAATTTGTCAGATGATGACAATGCCAGAGCATATTACATTGGTCTGATGCCAGATGAATCAGAACAGGCATCAGCATCTCTTTTTTGTTTTCTCCTGAACTGAAAGGTCTATGAACTTGCATGTTTAGATGGTCATGAGCAAAACAAGTACATATATTATTTGATAGATTAAGTTTAGTTTATGTTAGAAAAGTCTTCACACGTATAAGAAAAACTCCTGAATTTCATTTCCAAAAATGCCACTGGTTGTTATTTTGAAAAAGGGTAAGGAAAGGCAGTATTACTGAAGGCCTAAAATAAGATACTCATAAGATCACTCATAAATTTGCTAAAATTTTACTTAAATACCTACCAGATTCTTTTTAAGTCATTTTCTTTTGATTGTTTTTTATATTATTACATTAGTGTAATATTATGATGATCTAGTTTTGTATCTCTTACTGTTTTCTAAGCTTCCCATTAAATTTCATGGCTAGAAATAGCACCTTGCCAAAGCAGGTCACCATGAAAGAAAAAACAAAACAAGGGTGAATAATAAATATTAGTAATGATTTGCAACAGTTTTATTTAAAACTAATAACTGATATTCTTGAACATAAACAGTGAAGTTTAAAACTATTCTTTATTTCTTTTTAAATATTACACATTTTTACAGTCATGGGGTTATTTTTAGGTTTAAATTCTGCCATTCCTTTCAGCCTGATCCCTCCAATGTGTTAGGATCCTGTCACTAAAGTTTGTAACTTCTATAGTATTCCTCTCTTAAAAATAAGACTTGTGCTTTTTTTATATTATTGATTTTATTAAAATTACACAACATTCCATACAAATAAACCAATTTTTGCAAACATAAGATCGAAAACAAATCAACCCCCACCCCTGAAAAAGAGAGCTAAGCCAGCAACTTAACACTAGTAAAAATAAATAAGTAGATTAATTAATAAGTGAATGATGATAAATGGAGATGATAAAGGAAAAAAGGAGAGAATCTGCTTTCTCAGTGCTTTAAAAGCTTATTCTAAAATGTTTTTGATTAGATCCTGCTAGGTTTTGAAAAGTTCTGCTCAGATCCACTAAGTAAGAATTTGTTTTTTTCCAGTTTCAAATAGTATATAACATCAGTTACCCACTGACTTAGAATAGGAGAGATAGGATTCTTCCAGTTGAGCAAGGTAAGTCTACGTGCCAATAGTGTAGTAAAGGCAATTACAGTTCGTTTGTCTTTGTCCACTTTAAGCTCACCTGGGAGTACACCAAACACAGCTGTTAAAGGGTTAGGAGGGATTGTGACACCAAGGTTGTCTGATAGGCTGATATTTAAAGATTTTGGTCCAGAATGATGTTAGTTTGGTGCAGGTCCAGAACATGTGGCCCAGTGAGGCTGGAACTTGATTGCAACGTTCACAGGTTGGATCTTGCCCTGGAAACATTTTGGACAATTGTAAGTGAGAGAGATGTGATCAATATGCAATTGTAAGTTGAATAATTGTATGCTCTGCGCATATGGAGCTCAGTGGATTCTCTGCATTGTTGCTTTCCATTCCTTTTCTGAAATATTGAGTGAGAGATCCTTTTCCCACTGTCCTTTTGGATCTTTGAAAGGAAGTACTGTAAAATGGTTTTATATATTACAGAAATGCTGTCTGAATCCTCAAGACTGATCGATATTTAAACTGATCTATGATGATAAAAGGAAGGTGTCCAATCTAATATTGTTTGTTTGAGAATTCATTGTAAAGAGCACACTTTTAGTCAAATTATGGTAATTCTGAGACCAGAAATCTTCTGAAATTCTGTAAGTACTGTTAGGACTGCAGGCACAGTATTTTGTGGATCTGATATATACAGTACCATATCATCTGCATATAGGGATTTTTTTGTTCAAGTCCTTCTCTGATAATCCTCTTCTCATAAGCATTTCTGCAGTGAAGTGCCAGTGGCTCAATGGCGATTGCAAAAATCAGTGCTGACAAGAGGCAAAGTTGTCTGGTTCCACATTCTAGTTTAAAGTAGTCTGAACTAATGTTGTTAATACAAATTGAAGCTTCCGGATTGGTATACAGTACTTTGATCCACACACAAATGTTTGGGCCAAACCCAAATTTCTCCAGTGTAGTGAGGTAGTTTCGTTCAATCACATCAAATGTTTTTCTAGATCCAATAATAATAATATCTCTGGGGTGTTTGACTTTGGGTGAATGTGGTATATTGAACAGGTGTCAAAGATTGGAAGCTATGTGTCGGCCTTGTGCTTTTTAATATATGGTTATGAATTTACTCATTGATAAGTTTACAGATTAAAGTATTAGAAAACAAAATTAAACTGCCTAAAATTGACTTAACCAAATGCCAATTTTGAGATTTTTAGGTCTAGTAATAATTCTTCTTGTAACATACTGAAATACTGTAGTTGTTGTTGTCTAGAAGTAGAAACATTTGAATGGCCTATGAATAAATCATATACCATAAATAAACAAATATAATTAAGGTAAATGAATTATTATTTCAAACTTAAAAATGGCATACTTTTTTTTTTACATTTTTTACCTGGAATGTCATATCTTACAGTGCAGTAATAAAAGTATTAAAATATACTGTGGTATCAAAATTAACATTTACATTTCTTGAATATTAAAACCTGTGGGCTGGTGCCCCTGCCCGAAGTTTGTTTCCTGCCTTGCACCCTGTCTTAGTAGTGTTTGGCTCCAGCAGACCCCCGTGACCCTGCAGTTAGGATATAGCAGGTTGGATAATGGATGGATGGCTGGAATATTAAAAACAGCATCAAATTATTGTCTGAAATAATTTCATCCAACTGTATCAGTAATATTAAAATTGTGTCCTGCAAGTATGGTAATTCATGTTTTCAAAAACATGTCTAACATGTCTAAGAGAAATATGTTTAGTTAAATATTAGAAACTGTTTTATACTTCACAATTTAAAATTAATGATAATTAAGCAGCACCGTAGCTTATACAGTAATATAAAGTAGTCTGATCTTGTAATTTTAAGTTTCCAAGTATTTTTCAGTCTGTATTCTTAAGTAATCTAGTCTACTGTTGAACAAAGAAATAACATCTATGCAAGTACTTGCAACTTGCTCATATTCTTCTGTCATTCTGTGTAAACTTATAAACACAAGTGAGGAGTACAAATGGCAAGTTGATTTATGTTTTCTATTATATAAAATAAAGTTTTGTATTTAATAGAATTCTTGTTTATCATGTCAGTGGAACATGCAATTATGAATTCCGCAGTCATCTGTACATGTTATAATCATGTGCAGAATTAATGGAGGCTAGCTCACCCTAATGGATGTACTAGGTACAATAAACTCAAATAGGATAATTTTAAAGTAAATTCTCTAAATAAAAATTCTG
>NW_024380184.1:0-19776 GCF_016835505.1 Polypterus senegalus
ACCCTTTAACTAAAAGTGTTCCCCCCCTCCCAAAGCCCCCCCCCCAAAGGGGCGGGAAACGAGTGCCGGCGAAAAATGTCCCCCGCATTTGAGATTGGAGATTGTGTGTGGGTTTCAGCCCCTAGTTAAGAGTAAATGACTAGCCAATTGGAAGAGGTTGATCTTGTCTTGATTGACAAGTGACGAAACATGATGAAAAGAGGCATTTTAAAATAAATATTGCTGGTATTAACAGAGACATTTACAAATGTACTGCTCGAGAACTCACATTGTGAAATATAAAAAGGATTTTAAACAAAACTGTGAAATTAAACATGTAATTATTAAATACCTAATTTTGTGCTAAAATGAAATTATGACATTATATTTCATAATAATTAGATAACTTTCATTAAAATTAGAAGACTTTTTATTATGAATTTTTTCACAATTTAATGCCTCATTAAATATTATATATTCTAATACTTTTGCATGTGATTATTTATTTCATAATTACCATTTTATTTATGTCTTTTTTTTGGAAGAATAGTATTCAAAAATTGTTAGGTCTGTGTAGGCTGAAGCCAGCAAGTAGCTCTTTGTTTGCCCACTTTTCAGGCCTATTTTTGAGGTCTCACACCATTCTACCATGTTACTGTCTTCATATTACATCCATCATTACTAGTCCCACTTTACTGACCACATTACTTACTAAAGTGCCTCTGAGTAGAAATCTGCTGCATTCACTTACCTTATCTTTATTTCCTGTGACTCATCCCATTTGAACACACTTCTGTCAAGCAGAAACATTTTCTAGAAGTGGTTCGTTTAAGAATATTTTAAGCATAATATATGTGCTTCAGATGTTGTGAGCATGCAACTGAATACTAGGCATCTGGATAATGTGGCAAAAGTAATTTAATTTTTTTGTTTGTTGTTGTTTAAGCTGGTCTCTGTTGAAACCCATAGTATCAGAAATTTTGTGATCTCTGTCTCTAAGAAAACATAAGATTTAAAGGATTTTCAACCGTAATTACAAACAATGCATTGTAAGTAGCAGATACATTTTTGGTGGAGTATTCTTTTAAAACACCTGCCAGTTAAATGACAATGGCACTAGAATACATGCTTTATTGTCAGTATATCTCTGAATGATAATGACCAGGAGATAAAACACAGTCAGGTACAAGTGAAGTTCAAAACCAAAGGTCAAAATAATCTGACATCAAGATTTAAATCTCTAACACAAATTCGAAGAAACTATATCCAGAATTAATTCTAAACCAAGAAAATAATGATCAAACATTTTACTTGAATGCTAACACAGGAATTGTGCGTAATCTGGATATCTGAAAATGCATGTAACTACCTTTTATACCGTCGCCTGGTGATGTCACATTCATCACAAATCCAGGAAATTCTGGGCACAATTGTTATCTGAGGGTGAGTTAAAATTATCCGCACTCTGGCTGTAGAATTAATTTTAACTTTCAGAAAAGACAAATACGTATTTTTCCACATAATCTCACTGATTTTCAGTACACTTTGTCAATCTGTCAACAAGCTTTCTTTTTCCTTCATTAAAAATATGTTTTAGGCTGAGCTACTAATCATGAATTCACCACTGTCTTCATCTTCATTGGACATGAATTTTCATCCTCGGAGAACTTCTTTCAAACCAAGTCTGTTGTGGATTATTGCATAGGCAGAGCCAAATTGTCTACTCTCACTTGACTATCCAGCAGAATCATTTCATATGCACGCTCAATGTAGTCTTATCGTGACGTAGACGGGTGACCAGCTCCTTCTTCATGGCTGAAACCTTCCTTGAACTTCTTTATCCATTCATACACACTTTTTCACAACAAACACCAAACTGTGTACAAAATCTTTGATAAATATCTATGCCAGGCATACCCTCAGACAACAAAAAATAAATCACTGCACATTGCTTTTCTTTCGTGGAAATCACAAGTGGGGCAACCATTGTTTCTCACACCACAGTTACAAATGATCTTACTAGAATATTCACATCTGCATAGCAGTGACTGGGGAGACAGGGACCTTGTACGGAAAGCATTGATAAGACAGTGCTGCCAACAGAAGCTTTTAATATAACGAGTGTGGATAATTTTTGACTCACCCTTCTACAAACCCTGATGCATGCACTCTGAGACGGAAGCAACTATAATGAAAAATGAAGACAAAACAGCATAACACAGACAATTTTTCAGCTTTTTCAAATCAACAATAATCAAAAAAGAAACATTATTTTCTGAATTATTTGGTTGCAAACCACCAAACACATATACATACGTATTTTTTTTATTTAAGGAAATTGTGGTTCAATTCCTCCTCTCAGTCTCAAGGGTCTCCTGCCATGATATTTTACTCCTCTGTTTCCCAATACTGTCCATATCTTCTGTGCCCATCACCCAGACCAAATCAAATTTTTCTACCTTGTATCGAAAATCAATGAAATTTTGCAAAAGAGATTATCTTTGGTGACTACATTCTTTCTTAGTCCCCAGCCCACACAAGCAGGCTGCACAGCATGTCTCTCCATCTCACAGGTCTGGACCTTCAGTGTTACAAGATTTTAATTTTTTTAAATTTTGGAAAACTTGTTTTTGTATCATTATTTTTAAAACAGTTTTAGGAACTGGCAAACTATGGCAGAAGCATTACTGTAATCTGTATCAAAATCAAATATTAAATTGTCAAGAGTGAACCATTTTTAAGCATTCACAACTTCATGGCTGAAATCTGATAACTTGACTCAGGATGCTAGTTATGTTAGAACAGCTGAAGGGTAATGACTAAATCTGTTACTATATATGTACACAGCTTTTTCTGTTGATTTTAGTTAATTTTACCTACAGGCACCTGACAACTAGAACAGAGGACTGTCTACAATTACACAACAAAATGCTCAGCAGTCAAACACATTGGGCTAACAATCTGAGAATTTCTATCTCTTATGCACCATTCAAAGTAAAATATTTGGGTCATTAACTCTTTAAACTCAGCCTCATTTTTGTCCATTTCTATTATTTTGATTTAACTGGCTAGAATTTTCATCATGCCCTCACTAAATATTCTACCATTTAAAATAAAAGTCAGATATTTCTTTTCAGAATTTTACCCCCTGAAATTATAATTATGTTCACATAACACATATGTTGCAGCAGAATAATTTGTAGAATTTTTTTTCCCACACATGGTGGAATAAGCTTCCAAACACTAAAAAGTGTAAATGAATGTGTCCAGAGGGTATTGCACAAAAGTAGAATTAAGAAAGCCAGGATAACAGAACAGTCGCGCTTGACCTAGTTTAATCGGGTGCATCCTGGTTAACCTGCACGCTTGTGAGCCAGGATGAGAACGCCGGATATGTTAAGCCAGGTGTATATAGTTTGGATAAATGGCGTCATGGTATTCTAAAAAGATCACCAACATCACAGAATCACCGATGCAAAATGGAAAACCATGGATACTTTTGCTAATGAGCAACAGCTTCTAGGGAAAACGTATGAAGAAGTGAAACATATAATATGTAAAAAGGCAATACAGCTGCTGTAATAAAGCAAAGAGAGAATGCCTGGCAAACAATAGCGGACCGATTGAATGCGTAAGTAGTCCAAATAACCAGTGCTCCACTGAAACCCTCATAATTACAATTCAAGGAGTTATTTGGGTCATTTTCAAAATAATTGTATACTTTGCCTTAAATGTTCCAGTGGACATGATTTAACATGAAGAATAATTGCAAACACTTACCCACTATATGCATCTATTTGATATATTTAGTTTATTTTATGTCTCTAATGTGTTTAATCCTTTACTCTTATCTATTTGTATGTAGGTTTGTTTCTAATTAATTTGATGTAATCTATAATCAGATAATTTGCTCTATTTTTATCCATCTAATCTATTTTATCATTTGTATCTTTCTATTCCTCTTAAAGAAAAAAACATGTCTGGCCAAAAAAGGACTTGGCAGCAAGTCAAGATTAAATACAAGAATATTTTGCAGGCTGGTAAGGGACTTGTTTGTTGAGAACATAGGTGACATGTTTCTGACATTTTATTACTTCTTTTTAGCATAAAAAGAAAAGTCATTACTGGAATGGGGTGGCCCTCCAACCCAAGACTTCACCCCAGCAGAGGAGCTGGCCCTGGACTTAAATAAAGGGAAGCCAGTGATTGAAGGATCCGGGGAGGGACAGCCACTGACTCGCCCACAAGGGATACTGGCCTCTTCATACAATGTACATTATTGCCATACTACTGCATGGAAAATATTAAAATCCATTTATATTTTGTTATGTGGACTGTGTGACTTTGCTTTACCTTGCAGTGGCTGGTAACACTTTACACTTTGGATCCCCAGACTATGATTTGCCGGTGAGTATTCTTTATTAAATCATTGTTTTTGGTTCTGTCAAAAATATCAATACCAGTAATGAATATGGTGAGGGAACCCAAACACTACAGCAGTGGAGTCACTTCTGCCGATGATGAGACCGTGGTCGCTGGACTCTAGAATCGGTATCATGTCAATTTTGGGAAATGGACACTTTTTTAAGTTTATAATAGATAAGAAGTCAGGAAGTGGTACTAATAGAAATATCATTTGTTAAAGGATCCTACATTGGGCAGTCTGATAAGCAGCCTGGTAACATAGTGAGTATTGCCTAAAGTAAATTTACATTATAAAATTGTGCTAGTAACAAAAAGGTGTTCACAGAATCACAAACTGTCAGACATCTCTACAAACATCTTAAGAGACAGATCGAGCTTCAGAAGTCAAGATTGATGTGAACAAAAGAAAGCTGCAGGACATGGACCTTGACATGCAAATTAAAGGGAAGAACTGAGGAAACTAGAACTGAAATCAGAAACTACAAACAGAAGTAAGTGACTTAGTTATACTGAAACCCATGACTGTAACCCAATGTTTTAAATTTCATCATAATTTGTTCTGTCCACAGCTCCAAGCTGACAAGGATAACAGAAAATAATAAAAGAAAATATTCCAAAACCATTGGGGTCTTTACAATTTTTTATGACTGTCAGGTACACTTTATAGTGATCCGATCCAGTGAAGGGGAAAACTAAAATTTTGGGAAGATAACCACAGGTGTCACTGATGCCAAATAAAATGAATGTAAAATGAAAAAGTTATATAGCCTAATTATCCTTTTTTAAAGGGATGGGCTAAATAAAAACTAAATTAACTGAATAATTTGCAATGTATTGTTCTCTAACAAGTCTACCATTTCTGTTATCTGGGAATATGGCAGCATTGTCCCAATCAACATCCAAAGCAACTCTGGGAGCCCCTTCTTAGGCTGGAAATTGTGCAGCACTGTGCAGGCAACAGTCACGTCATGCTCTGTCTGGGAAGACCCTCAGGTGGTGCAGGCACTGAAATCGGATTTCAGGGCCAGGCATGCTCAATTGAGCCCTGGTTTTGCATGGGCATGGTTGAAAGCTTGCTGTGCTGGGGTTTGGGGCCTGTAAGGAGTCATCAGAAATGTCTCACAGGCATAACCTTTGTCCCAGCAGCACACCAGAGAACTCACCTGTGAATACAAAACATAATTCTTACAAGTACTGTACTCTTGCTGTTCAAGGTGCTAAAAAATGGGGTGGTTTACCTAGAGAGAGTCTCTGGTAAATTTACTGGCCTGAAGATTCTGGAGTCGTGGACTGAGCCAGGCCACTTTGCCTCTAAATTTGGATAAGGCAGTCAGCATCACAGATCATCTGTAACAATATAAGCTCAAGGTAATTTAATGCCAGAAAATATGTAGCTGACAGTAACTATTACTTATTTTTACCTGAACATTGACACTGTGGAAGGATTTCCTGTTCACATAATCTCTATGTGCCCCTGAGGGGCTTGGATACGAATATGGGTGCAATCCACTGTACCAATTACATTAGGAAAAGCTATAACAAAAAACAATGACTGTCATACTGTGACTGTGCTAAGTAACATTTTGTAGAACTGTTATTATTCATGTTACCGCAATCTTGTAGAACTCCTCCTTGATGTGGATGAATCTTCTGGGCCAGGGAAGGTGATAAATATGTGCACAAGAGATTTAATGCAGACTTACTTTTCTTATTTGCGGGAAATAGTGGTTTATTGAGGTTTTCTGCATCACCCAAGAATAAGAAACATGCCACTTGCAAAGAATCGCGAGTGCTATCAGACCATCTGTGGGGCAGTGAGAGCATGGCTCCGCTGGTTTCCCGTGCTGTATGTTTGGACCCAGAGCCTACACAAATATCTGATGCCACATAGAATCTGTACTCTAGTCAGATATTCGTCTGAAAAGGCCAATAGGTCTGCCCATCTCGGAAGACTCTTTCATGCCTGGGAAAGCCTGCCCGAGTATTAAAACTTCCTCATCAACTTTCATCATTCAACAAAGGGCAAGCCATTGTGGATAGGAAACACACAAATCTTTAGTCTATATATACTAAGATTGACCTCTTACGGACTTAATTGAACCACATTTGCAAATTGAGGAGCCATTTCTTATTATCTGATCAACTGCAATAAAATATAATATATTGATATTTTTATCATTCCCAAAATAATTTCTACTGTATACTTGATATATAGATATACATAGTCTATATTCTATTTTTCATATTGTATAGTATAGTTCTTTTGCACGTGTTGGCATTCATTGTGGACAAAAGTAATAATTGCTCAGGAAAATGTGCTTTCCTCACTGGTGTTTTAAATCTCTTTAAATCTCAATAATATATATTTTCATCAAACCTCTGACAGTGAAATGAACAGCAGTTTTCAATAATAACTAAAATGACGAATGATAAATAGATGAATATAGTATATCTAGTTTTTAATGCAGACCATGAAATGACTAAAACACATTAATATCTAGTAGGATTTAGGGAGGAACTAGCCGATAAATCACTAAGATTAATCTTAGCCTGGTTGTTAGCCTGCTCTGGAGCAGGCTAGCTGCAAAGTGTAAATCTCCATAGTAACTTAATGTGATTAATTTAGCCTCCTTTATAACCGAGTCAGGGCTAAATTCAGCCCGGGTAACCAGAAAATCCGGGTTAATTCCTTATCTTGGTTTTGTACAATACCCCCCGAACACCTAGAAAAAAATGTTGAATAATATCCACAAGTAATATGTCTAGCTTCACTGTTTTGAAGAAGTACAAAATACAAGATATTCTTTTCTTTGATTTTACTGTTTTCAAACAGGCCCCAAAACATAAGTATCCTCAATGGCAAGGTATAATTTTGAAGGGCAGATTTTTACAGTCAGGATATATAGTTGGTACAGAAATTATACTGTATATCAAGATTACCATAAAATAGTTGTAATGATTTAAAAAAACCTTAATAAAAAATATAAAATATAGAAAGTATATTGTGGTGTTATTTGAAAGATTAAACATCCTTATCATTTAGTAGATAAAGCTGTATCAAATTATACAAATTTGAATCAGGACAATCAAGAAAGCCATGGAGGGTAGGGGTCAAGTGTTGCTGTGCTATAGCAATTTGGCCATCTTTGAATGAAAAAGGAAAATATTGCAATGTAGTATCCAAGTATGCAATTTGGGAATTTAATGGCAAAAAACCATACTTAAATTATAGCAATGAAAAATGTAATGGTTTAATGCAGTTTTAAAAAAAACAAAATAGCTATCTTGAAAACAGTTTGAACAGCATCTCTCATTAGGTTACACTAGACTAAGAAGTAAGTCTTTGACTGACCTTAAATGCCGTTCAATTGTAATTCCTCGCACCAGCAGGCAAATATCACTAGCTTGACCAAACTGTTATACATGGCAAAAGAATAATATTATATCTGCTTGGGAACAAAGCAGACAAATATTTTGTTAGTATAGTGAGCATTCCTAATCCCGAAATGCCTGGAATCAATATTTAAATTTGGAATATTTTTTTTATTTTAAATGTTTGTTTATACATAATCAGATATCCTGGGATGGGGTCCAAGTCTAAATTTAAAATGTATTTATACTCATACAACTTTTACACATAGACTGAAGGTAATTTTATATAATATTTTTAGTAAACTGTGCATGAAACAAAGTTTGTGTACAGTAGCATCAGCAGAATACTTGAATCAACAGTTAATGAACAGCAACAGCAAACATTGGCAGGCTTTCTGCCTTCACCAATGATGCTGTGTTTGATTAAAAGGTTACTGTACACAGAGAATAAGTTAAATACACTGTAAGTAATGCACATAGGTTTGTTAATAACCAACTGGTGCCAAAGGAGAGACCAAGTCAGTGTTATCTATATGCTACGTGGGAGCTGCAGCACTTTGAACTGCTGCTCACTACTTCTATTAAACTGCAGTTTGGAAGTGCTGTGCAGCTGTTATTGCACCTTTCACCCTTTCATAATTCACCTGCAGCCCCCAACACCCCTCATCCCCCACTCCACCATTTTATTGTGCTTTGGTGCTTCATGGTACTTGCTACCTTATGGGGAACCTTTATATATTTGAATCAAAATTCAAAGAGTGATTGAACAAATCGGTTTTTAACGGTATGCTCCAGCTCACATCCACTCATCAGTAAAAAAAATAGATATTGTACAAATTTTGGTCAGGTGCCCACATGAGCAAGAAAATGAGATTTGGAATTTTCACTTGTGAGCTACATCAATGCTCAAATGTTTAGGATTTTGGTGCATACTCATACTGTATGATTTTTAATTAATTTCATTGAAGTTTATGGTGCTTTCTATTATTTTTGATTTAAACAGTGTGATGGATGTCTGGGATCATGCTCTACTGGGAGACCTGGATTAGCAGGGGACCAGGAAAGGGCAATTTATACCTGGGACATGAGAGGCAGCCCCCTGATTGCATCGGGCCAGGGTGGCTTAGAAACTCAAACCTGTCGTGTTCATGGCACTGCCAGGAGGTGCCAGGACAGCTCTGAAACAAGATCTGCGCACTTCTGCCACTGAAGTTGGGTTTGAGAAGAGGAGTACTCTTGCCATTGAGTGCTGTCTAATTTTGTTTTTCACAAGTAAATGGGGAAAGGCACCCCAAGCTTTATCTTGTCTTTCTACCCATCATTACCATGAATGACCACAAAAAATATAATTTGCTGTAATAAATCTAATTATTTGAAAAAATACTTGACATTAGAACAAGGTTGCCATAAACCACATAATAAGCAGGCAATTGTAACTGCATTTATCTTTCCAAATGATGATAGATTTCTTGGTTCCAACAATGAAGTGTTCTGAAAACCCAGCATAAGTTATGTCTCTTTAGTGTTTTTGGTTGTAATGAAATTTATCAGGAATCAGGTGTGTTTATTGTGTAAATATTGACACTTGGTGATTCATGTTTGCATATGTTAATCTTCACAGAAAGACAATATGCACTCTGAACTCTTAAATGTTCCTCTAGCCATCTATTTCACCAACCTCTTCACATGTGACGTGAGCTCACTCTACTAAACTCCTGACTCTGAACCCTCTCTCAGGAAAGCTTAGTACAGCATTTCTCAGCCGTTACGATTTGTGACCCGAGTTTTCATAACAGTTTTAACGAGCCCCTAACTTCTTTTGAAAGGAGCCCACTAATACCAATTTGTTCTTTTAATTACTAATAAATCATAGATGCATATTTATTATACCTACTGTGGTGGATTGCGCATTTTACTCCGCCCTCATCCCCAGGCGCCAGGAGGAGCCTCCCGACAGCAGTTCCAGCAGGGCATCATGGACTATGTAGTGTTTATACACAGCCCTGCTGGATACCTTAGGGCCACCAGGCGCCGCTGTAGGGGCTGTAGGGCTCATGTGCCCTAATGAACCGAGTGCGTACGGTCACGCGACAGGAAGAAACGCGGATGCCCGGGTTGAAGAAAAGGACTGTTTACCCTGAACCGAAGGAATAAGGAACTGTGGAATGATTGGGCAGGAACACCTCGGTCAGAGGCTATAAAGGACTATGGGCCAGTCCAGGCCACTGAGCTGAGCTGGGAGGTAGGGGAGGCGATGTCTGGCGAGGAGGAGAGAATATTATTGTAGTGATTATTGAATTTATGAGTGTAGAGTGCTTGGTACATTGTTATTATAATAATAATAACTGTGGACATTTTACCTGGTGTTTGGAGTGGTACCTGAGGGTGTTAGAGGTGGACCAGGCCTCTATCTGCTACACTACTTAACTTTTATTGACATTTATCTAACTCATTTATTTTCTAGTACAAGAATGTAGCACAAGTTAATTTGTTTTGGTTTCAAAGATGTTTTTCATATTTTTGATTCTTGGGTTTTTTTTCACATCTTCATGCCCCCTTTTTTACTTCACCCTTAGGGACCCACCCCACTGTTTTAGAACCACTGCCCTAGTGGCACTTCTAGCACATTAGGTTATACCCCAAATCTTTCATGTTATCCAGACACAGGAACAGTGACACTACCTCCACAGAGCTCACCCCAGAAGGGCTGAAATCATCTGACAAGGTCATCTCTCAAAATAACTACGTTTGTCTTGCAGTCCTATGGAAATCCAAATTAAAGCATCACCAGAGGTGTGCAGTGATCTGTATTCATGATGAAACACAGAGACCCATTTTGCAGCATTATCTTCCCTTTCTGACAAAGGCGCTACATTAATGCCTGACCCGACAGACAGACATGGGAGGCCCACTGATAAAACCAATAAATGATTATTGCTTTTTCTTCGCCTGTGGCAACACCTTCCCCGATGCCCACAGGCACAACACAGTCCTAAATAAAGCATGAACCCACACAATTCTTTCCTCTCTTATCTCTATCTACACCACTCTACTCCAGCAAGCTTTGTCTTCCTCCTCCCAACTCAGGCTCCTGGAGTGGTGGCTGATGGCTCCTTTTATAGCTGACCCGGAAGTTCCCCAGGTGTTTGATGACCTATTTCTGACTGCACTTCCGGGTGTAGCAGAAGAACCAACCACACGGGCTCAGGAACCACCGCAGCACCCCTGTTGGAACCCCGGATGCCAACAGGGTTGTAAGAATCTCCATTTCTATGCCCCTGTGGACGTCCTGTGAGAGACCACCACCGCATTTGGGTGGAGCGCTTTGGCAACCTCACTTATCATCAGCAGCTCCACACGCACCTCTGCCGTCCCACACCACCCAAGCATACGGTCATCACAGCTGCGTCCCATGTAGGAATTGCAGCTACTTGGCAGCCGGACCTGATCAATACTGCCCATTTTGCCCTGCTCTCCTATTTCTTTATTTATGGTACAGGCGCACTTACCTGTACTGCCACATTGCTCAGGCCAGAGAATCCAGTGTCACGCCACCTCAGCTATTCCTGTATAGCCCTTAAAGGCACGTGACCTCTTCTACAGCCTCTCCATTTCGTCCAGCAACATGCCCCAAAACATGTAATAAAGTCTGTACAGGTTGGAGCAGTTCCTCCAGCTCCAACTCTGGTTCACCTCATCCAACCCCACCGACCGAGAGCCATCAGGGCACTATGTCTTCCTCAGGCCCCCTAGGTGATCTTCTGGATTGGGGTGAAGGTTCGCCATCCCCGCCTGTATTCTTTTAGCGGCAGTGTCCTGGCACACAGCCTCTACCCTTACCTGACTTGAGGAGTGTCTGGCTCTGCACCGCTCCTGGCGCCTCCCACTGCTGTTTCGCAAGTCAGTGGGCCCAGATCCACTCCGCTCCTGCTCGCTCGCCTGCTCGTTGTCCCAGGGACTGACGTCCCCAGACCACCAATGCGATCTGACACTGCATTCTAGGAGGTAGGACCGAACCGGCGAACAACACCCCAGAACCGATCATCTCTGGGTCAGCACCTATCTCCTTAGTAATCCCGCTTCCGGATCTGCCATCTTCTGGGTGGCCTTCTTCCGAGCACATTGACCCGGCTGCTTTCTCGACGGTGTGTGCAGTCCGCCTGCTGTCCTTGGAGCTCGCTCTGGTCTTTCTTCTCCCTACCGGCTGGCGCGTGACCTAGTAAGGTTTTTCATTGGTTCTCCCTTTTAGCAGCTTTGCTGCGCGGGTCCATGCTTGCTTTGTGCCGCAGTGTGGGAACATGGGAACACGGTGGCACAGTGATTGTTCATGTCTCACGCAAGATGCTTGCTGAGCCGTAGCACCTTCGATGATATAATTTATTGCAGCAGTACTGTCTCTTTCAAATATACTAACCAATTCCTATTCTTCCTTTTCTTTCTCCATGTAACCAATCACCATCAGCTCTGTAATAGACATTAAGCCATTTGTAAGCTTGAACGCCTATTCTTCAAAACTTTTAATGAACATTGAAATACTTCTGTACATGTTTAATTAATCCATCCATCTATCCTTCTCTTGTCACCAGCCCCAGCAAGAATACAGCGGGAGGAAGGAACAATCCGTGAACAGAGCGCCAGCTCCTCACTAGCTCAACACCGTGTCATCACAATTTTAATTATTAACAATATACTGTAGATTATTTAAATGAAGTTAAAATTTTATTTGTATAATATAATAAACTATATTGTTCTGCCTTTCATCTTAAAAATGATATTGTTATCATATGTAAATATGTGCTTTATAAAGTAGTCTCAGGTTGTGCAATATTATAACTGTATTGCAAGTTTACATTAAGGTAATTGTACTTATAAGTACAAAACGTTCTACAAGGAGCACTTGATGGACTGACTGAGTGCATTTATAGTTCTTGGGATGAAACTGTTTCTGAACCTGCGATGAAAGGCTCTGAAGCATTTGTCGTATGAGAGCAGTTCAATAGACAGCATGGCTGAGGCAGCATGTGCTAGATTCTGTATACCGATAATTCTCTTTCCAGTCACCTGCTGTAGAGCTGTGATTACCCAGTCAGATACAGTGATATAAATACTCCAGTGGTGGAGTGAGAGTAATATGAAAAAAGATGATCCTAGTAAATTCCTAACGGGAGCAGCTGAAAGAAGAAGAAGAAGGTGCAGTGAGAGGAACAACGCTAAAGCAGCTATTCTGTGGACCATTATATTGTTATAGGTTTGTAGCCTGCGTGTATAAAAGCGAAGTCAGGCACGGGTAAGATGCATGTGAAAGAAATCTCTCAGTCCAAAAGTTCGTTTTAAAAAATATTTAGTGAAAGTTAAAAGCAAATAATCCATACAAGAATAAAAAGAAAAATAGTTACACACAAATTAAAGCCAAAAAAAGAAAAAATGTATCTTCTATAAACTTAGCTTTTCAAGAAGCTTTTAGTTTTTCTATACTTAAAGGTTATTTATTTTTCTTCTGTATGCTTTAAACATCGGTTCTACTCTTAAATCTTTATTTTACGTGTTACTTCACACTCAAAAGGCCCGCTGGCACATAGACATGCGCCCAGGCACGGTCACGTGCGCAAGCACGAACGTGAACACAAACAAGGACACGGTTAAAAACCGTATGCCTCTGGGACCTTATACAAGGTGAGGCTAGACACTAACTTGAGAACATTGTTTACTCAAAATTATTAAGAAATGACAGGAAAATACCAACTCAATTCTATTCACGGGGGTTATAGGAACCTCTCATGTTTTATGCATTATCATAGACTTGCAGCATTTGAGGCTATGCATGAATTTAATGTCTTCCTGTGACATTTCCTCTTTTCTTCACAGTCGTGTTCTGGAAAGTCTATATTGTATTGCTTGAGCAACATTTGTTCTACTTCCTTTATTGTTACACAATTGACTGAACATCTTTTTTTCACTTTCGTTGTCTGACTCCTTTGTATAGCAAGTAACAGTCCATCTGAGAACTGTTCTCGTTGCAAAAGGTCCACCTCCTTCGCTATGTATGATTTCCCATGGCTCAAAGTTTACAGGAATTAAACTACCTATTAGTGAAAACCTACGCTTCTGCGTTTGTTTGGGGTAGGTGTACATCTTTAAGGTAGGGGCTGTAATATCACTTCTTGGTAGGAATTTTATCATTTCCAGGTATAAACAGTTGCTGTACAGCTCTGGTAAGAATCATAAAACGTATTTTCTTCTAACCCACAGACTTGTAACTCTGTTTAGTTTACATTTAATGGTTTTCTAGATTATTTAGAGTGTTGAAGAGTATACAGATCGATTTTCTCACTAAGAGGTTTAATTGTTCTCTTAAGCTCTCTGTGCAAAATGTGGCTGTGCTACATGGGTCTATTAGAGCATATGTTGCAACATATTTTTCATTCCCTTTGGATTTGACTTTTAACTGGGACCGCAGCTATGACACTATGTCCAAGGCCGTTTTGCCATACAAAACTCTTTTCGGTGTTATGAAGCATTCGTAGAAGAAGTGCTTTGCAGTTTTTGATTTAGAGCTCTCTTCTTTGTTACTTAATATGCAAATAGCTGGATGAAAATGAGAGCATATGCTACATTTAATAATTTTTCTTCACAATTTTTTGCTAAGATGTCCCTTGTTTTAGACATTTTAAAGCATAAGCCTTGGATTTCAAAAGTCAATTTTACCTTCATAAGTTAATTTCTGAATTAGATTTACGGTCATTAAGATCATGCCTTTTGTCACAGAAAACAGTGCTTACGTGTATATGCTCAGTTGTCTCCTTTTTATTTTCCTTTTCAACAGTAGTGGCAAAATTTGAGACAAAGTTGTCTTTTCTCATTCTGCCTTTACTTGGGGATATTTTTCATAATCAGTCTTTTCTATCTCCCTTTTGAAGGTATAAGCTTGAATAGGAGGCTTACCCGTACATTGGATCAGGAAGCTATGGAGTGATCCCCTCCTGAAACTACATAAGTCCAGCGAGACCTGGTCTTCTTCTTTCTTTGTTTCGATCTCTGTTTGCTTTATTTTACCAGAGCTCTCGTAATTCTTGGGGAAGCTTCAGTGACATAATGCGGATATTTAGAATTGTTTTTGAATTCGTGTCGTCCTTTAAGCCCGACCTTAACACTTTTACAATTACCAATGAAGGCGTGTATGTCTTTAAGCTATATCAATATCTCCTGATTTCAATTGTGGCCACTTCCTTACTTTTCTTCATGTAAGCATCTCCTATATGAACATGGTTTCCGTAAAATTTTCTAATATTCTTCTCATGACCCAAGTATGTGTTGACTAGGGTCTTGGTGAATGTGTCAAATACTCTTATAAGAGTTTATAAAGTCGATGGATCGCCTTCAAATGCTGGGATCTTTGTAGAGGGAACATTAGGCGTTTGTGTTTTGTTTTTATTTGCTGTTTCTGTTGATGCATTAGCGTTGTTCATGATGCAATTGTTGGCTAGCTTCATTTTATTTGCTGATAAGACGGTTTGCTGGGTAGTATTTTACTTTCATTCATTATTTGTAAAGTTGTAACTGTTATCGGCGACTTTTGCAAATTTCACATCTGGTTTCTGACTCAGTCTATTTGGACTGCAATTGTATACTTTAAGTGCTTTTAATTTTGTATTAGTTCTGCTATGGCTGCTTTAATTCCAATTGATCTCTTTTAATTTTCAATTGAGCTTCTTCAGCTTCTCTTTTTAGCTTTTATCTGAATTTCCCTCAGCTTTCTCTTAGCTTTTAAAGTACATTTCTTCCATATCTAGAGCCTGTTGTTTCTTTGGTTCTCGGCACAACCAACAGCCCGCGGCGTGTTACTTGCCTCTTATGAGAGATCGTGGTACTCCTTAGAGGTCCGGCTGAACTTGTACTACGTTTAGATTTTGCGGAGATTTGGAGGCTTTGGCTGGTGCCGCCGAACATATGACTTTTACTTTGAATGGAAACTTGTGAGATACTATCTTCTAGGAGACGTCAGGAAAGTCATTCGTAGTTCTGTAATCCCTTGAATTGATTAGCCGAAAAGTCGGGCTGCTGGTTTGAAGCTTATATTTTGACGTACTTTAAAACCCATTCCATGCGTATTTTCCGAAAATGTGCGAACGATTTCCATTTTAGCATCAAAAGTCCTTTTGAAGCATTTTCCGTATATCTTATTTGCTCTGGAGGGTAAGAGTTTGTCACTTAACCTTTTTTATATTCCATTCTCTGGTTAAAGAATGAGTTCTCATTGATCGATTTTATAGATTTACAATTAAATTATTTTTAAATCCTTCACTGACTTCATCACATTAGATAATTGTTGTTTTGTATTTGTAGGTCCATTTCGGATTGAAGTTTAGTTGTTAATAGATTGGAATGACTTTATAATGCATCATCAAGATGATCACTCCATTAAAAACATCCTGATCGTCGTGACTTCCCTCACACCACTATTTACTATCAATGGGGTTCGAAATGTTCTCTGACTCCCAGACTCAGATGCCATGGCATTCACGGGCGTTGAAAATGCAGGCTTGCTTTCTTTTTATAATCAAGGCAATTTTAAAATTTCAGTCCTAGGCTGGTTCAGATCTTAACCAGGTTTCAAAACTTCAGGCAGGTTTTAACTTTAGTGCTTGGCAGCCACCGATGTATAAGGCAGAAGTCAGGCACGGGTAAGACGCGTGTCAAAGAAATCTCTCAGTCAAAAAGTTCGTTTTTTTAAAATATTTAGTGAAAGTTAAAGCAAATAATCCATACAAGAATAAAAAGAAAAATAGTTACACACACAGAATAAAGAAAAATGTTATCTTCTATAAACTTAGCTTTTTCTTAAGAAGCTTTGGTTATTTCATACTTAAAAGGTTATTTATTTCTTCTTCTGTATACTTCAAACATACAGTTCAACTGTAAATCTTTTTATTTTCACGTGTTACACTTCACACTCAAAGGCCCGTTGGCACATAGACATCGCCCAGACGCAGTCACGTCGCATAAGCCGCGAGCGATGAACACAGACAAGGAACCGCGATTTATAAAACCGTATGCCTCTGTACCTTATACAAGGTGAGGCTAGACATAACTGGAACATTGTTAACTCAAAACTATTAGAAATGACGGGAAAATACCAACTCAATTCTATTCACGGGGTTTTTGGGAACCTCCCACTTATTTTATACATTATCATCTAGTAAATATTCATACATTTTATGAAAACTAAGAATGGCTCTTACAAGGTTAATTACAATCAGATGTATTAAACTAATAAACAATATGCAGTTAATTTCAGTGTATTTATAAAGAAGCACGTCAGGGGATGTGGATCTAAAGAAAGGGGAAAGCACTGGAATGAAGTAGCTGCTTTGATGCTGAGTGCCGTCAGTTTACAAAACCGGAGTGGAAACTTGCACGTGCGCCAGGACTGGAGCTACTGAAATAATAGGTGGCTTTATGCCAAGTTTAGGTTTTAAACATTGCAGGTTGAACGCAGAAACATTCATGCGCCCAACATTTTTTGTGCGTCACGCTTTCCCATTCCCCATGAGGGCCCTGGTCACACTTGTAGGTATTATAACCTAAAAGCGCGGTTAAAATATCCAGCTATACCCACAGATTTGTGGGGAGTCTAGGAACTCTTGAAATTATTTTAAAAGGCTAAAAAGTTTAGTAATAAAATTATTAAAGTAGATCTTAACATTGAGAACCATAATTTAAAGATAATAGTATAAAGGTTTCTTTTTTTTTCGGTGAGTAAACACACAATAAAAGGAAATTTTTTAAAAAAAAACAACGTATTTACCCCAGACAATAAAAAATCCCCCAAAAATTTAGTAATAGATATAGAGAGAAAAATCAGGACTAAAAACCTTTTTCAAAAAGAGCAAACAGTAACCTCAAAGTTTTTAAAACATAACAGTAGAGAATACAACCTTGGGGGGTGTAAGTCAAACTATCTATTTACCAAAATGATTCCCTTTCCTCTCTTGCGTTGCTTTTTTCCCCAAACAGAAGCCTTGCTAACGGGAAAAACCCTTTGGTGTTTTCCCCTTTTGGGTAGTGTTCTCCACTTGGGGGTTTTTTTTTTCTATAAAAAGGGGATCCTAGTTTGGCCTCTGGCTTCCTTCCTCTTAGTTTTCCTTCTCTTGCTGGCCGGGCCCGGCATCTCTGGGCACCATCTGCATTTCCCCCGTCTTTTCGCCATAACCGCCTATAGTCCTTGTGCTCTGTGGGTGATTTTGGGCATTCTCTTTTCTGTCTCCCCTCCCCACCCATCCTCTGGCATTCCTCTGCCCCTTCCTCTCCCTCCTCTTTTGCCATTTCAAAAACCCACTCCCCGAGTATAAAACTAGTTCGTTATTCCTGATCAGCCAACATTGATTAAACAATGGTACATCCCAATTTCCTTTGTTAACATTGGTTAAACTATAGTATTTAGCTGCCTTCCCAAAATTTTTCAATTTTCTGCAGCTTTTTTTTTTTGCTTTTGGACAGTTCAAAAGGGGTGATATCGTTCAAATAATTCCATGAAAAATATCTTTGTTTTAAAAAATTTGGTAAACAAAACAAAACAATTCACACAAAAATAAAAAAAATTTATACTAAAAAAAAAAAAAGCTCTTGTTTGAGAAAAGTTCTTTTTTTAAATGTATTTATCTTGTTTCATTTTTTTTTGTAAGTTTTGTCTACAGTAATATCATGGTGGACCTTCATATTAAAATGATTAAAAATGTATGCCCAAAATACTTTTTTCATACACCCAAAATCATCAGTCTATGCCGTGATGCTATTTCTAACTGGCCTTCATTCTTTATACAGATATAGCCAAGAAAGTTCTATTTAATGCTATTTCAGGATTATTCTAAGTGATTTAAGATAAAAATTTTTATTGAAATTAAACAAACACTCAATGAAATTTTAAAATTAAAATTTCTTTTGAAGATTGCTCTTAAATTTTTTCCAACTATCAAAAATTCAAAACCCCTGTACGTATCTGATGAAACCAGTTTCCTCAGAAAATTTTTTTCAAAACCCAAATAAATAAAATAAAAAGGAAGCAGGCAGTTGTGAATCCCAATATTGTATATTTGAAATAACAATCAAAAAAATTGATCTTAAAGTAGATGACTCATTTGAAGCCCGTAAATATCTTGCCTATAGATAATCCCAACAATAACCTTGACAGAAGATTCAGGACATTTCCTTTTCACTTACCACAAGGGGGGCCCTATCCCTTCGTCCTGTTTATTGCATTTCTCATTTACATGTTTTTTTGCGGTGGGCTTTGGGCCCCCGCCGGGGTTTGTTTCCTGCCTTTGCCCCTTTTTGGCGGGATTGGGCCGCAGAACCCCGGACCCTTTTTTGGGGTATGCGGGTTGGATTGGATGGATGTGGATATTTTTGTTTAAGGAAAAAAAGCCATCCATTGTACATAAATTTCCCCCCTGACAGCAAAATAACTAAACTCTCCCCCAAAGGTGGGGATGCTAAAACCCCCAACCACTGGTTTGGTTAATATCTATTATTTCTACATAAAGGGTTTAGCTGCTAAAATACCCCCTTTTGCATATATTATAACGATGGGATGAGAAAAAAGCTAGGTAAAAAATTCCCCGGGGGGAGAAAAAAAACCCGTGACCCACCATGGGAAAACCGTTTTGTAAAAGTATCTCTTTAGTCCATTAACAACAACAACAACATTTATTTCTATGCACATTTTTCAAAAAGTGCTCAAATCTTTCATAATGAAGAATAGAAAAAAAAAAGCCCGTGAAAAAAAAAATAAGTCAACATTATTTAAAAAAGAATAAAGTAAAGGGCAATGGCCAGAGTGGACAGAAAAAAAAAAAAAAAAACTCCCGGGGCTGGGGAAAAAAAAAAAATCTGTAGGATTCCCGACCATTAGACTTCCCAGTCCCCCTCATATAATGGGGGTTCCTGTAGATATTGGGAGTGTCTTAACAGGTTCAGACAAGAACATCAGCAAAATGGCAGAAA
>NW_024380185.1:0-21049 GCF_016835505.1 Polypterus senegalus
AGGGTGAAGCAATGCACATAAATGCATTTTGGCTTTTATTTAGGCCAGTGTTCCCGATCGTATGACACGATACATTTTAAATCTACATACCATCTTTTGCCGTTATTTTTTTTTTACGCTGTCAGGTCAAGAAGCTTGTGGCAAATAAAAGGACTTTACATGGTCTGTTTTTAATATAGTAACTCGAGTAAGTGGACTTTTAATTAAAGCCAAATTTCCATTTTCCCAAAATCACCTTTACTACCTTTATTTTTTCTTGTTTCAAATATGGCAACATTTTTGCCTTGAAGTTGCAAAAAAAGATGCCTGAGATTTTAAAATTTCGTATTACAATCGGGAATATCGATGCTTGAATATAAAGACACAAGATCTGATGTGGCATTTTGCTTCAACATTGTCCATGAGATAGTTCAATGTAATGACACGAACATTTTAAAAAGTCTCACATACCATCTTTTGTGTGCTTTTTAATTTTTTTATTTTGCCTTAACAACAGCAACATAATGTATGCGTATTTTTGAGCCACGGAAAAAATAAGACATAAGTATTTTGTGATTAAGTGGAAATTTCCTTAATCTCAATTGTCACTTTAACCTCGAGTTTACTTTATCATTAAAGCAGACATTTAACGTCCCCAGTTTTAATGCTCAGTTTTGGCCCTGACAGCCGGCAAGCAGAAATGGATCCCCACACGACAAATTAAATGTATGATATTCTAACTCTCTGCACATTTAGATTCTTTAGATTCATACTTGAAAATCACTTTCATGATGAAATGCATTAAAGTGTGTGTGTATGTTCATTTTACATATAATTTCATTTAAATAATGAATACTGTTAATAATTAAAAATGGGGTGACGGATGGAGAAATAGCACTGCTGTCTCCGGGGAGTTATGTTGCTGGTATTTCCTGCTTGTATTCACACTGTGCCCCGGTTCCTTTCCCAAAGATAAGCAGATTTGGGGATTTGGTGCCGCAAAATGACGCTTAGTGTTATGTGTGTGTTGTATTCACCTTTGCGATGAGCAATGCTTGTTGGAATGGACACATCCCTGGATTAGGATTTAATCAATAAGCATCCTTTTCACGAATATTACGGGAAGGTGTTATCGGGAAATTTTAAAAGGTGTTTTAGGCAATTCACAACACAGAGAAGCGAACATGTTCTCACCGTGATAATATTTCCCCTGCCATGGTGGATCCTCCAGATTTCAGTAAAGCACGGCCAAATATAAACACTTACGCATAGCAGGGGCGTCCCGCTGAGCATGCGTCGCTGCTGAAGTATAAATGAGCCAGGCTGCAGGTATATTAACGGTATTGGCTTTACCGGTGCTCTGTGATTGGGGGGGGGCGGGAAACTTTGTTAAAATGATATCGAAAAATAGACGCAGTTGTGTTTTTTGTTGTTTTGCGTTTATGTTCTGTTACAAAAAATTCTTCTCGGGCTCATCAACAAAGAAACGTGGATAGTAGATTTAGTAAAATATCAGTAATAATACATTGCTTTTACACCCAGTAACACTTTACAAAGACATTTAACAGAAAAGCTCGTTAAAATTAATGTAGCAATCCATTGTCATGCTATAAGTGACAGCTTGTCTAAACATTTACACAGGTGGTTTTCCTGGGAATAAAAAATGGGAAAAATCCACGGAAAGGTTTTGTTGTTGAACACAAATTTCACCTCCCATGTGAGTCATTAAAACTATTGGAATGAAAAGATGCTTATCCACTGGTCGGGGCTAGGGTTTTTCCATGGCTGCTGCGGGCCAAAAATGTGTGCCCTCTGACTGCTGATTACAAAATGAACACCGGGGAGGTAAAAATCACGTAAAATTGATTTTAAAAGGTTGTAGGATAGTTTCTATATAATCTTCCCCACTATTGTTCACCTACCCCCTACAGGAACACTCTTTTTCTATGGCTGGAGCAGATCCGGGCTTTTGCACCCTGTCTGTGTTTTAAAATGAACTCTGGATAACTAATATTTCAAATCCATGGTAAAAAAGGTCTTCACATCACTTTAAAGTTACTTGTCCCGTCCTCCCCTAAAGGGGACACCCCTTTACACTGATTTTTTCTCAGACAATTTTTTTTGTTGGCTGTTTTTTCTTTATATTAATATTATTTATTTATTTATTTCACCCTCTGTTAAAAGGCACATTTTCCTTTGGGGACAAGTAAGTTCTATCTATCTATCTATCTATCAAATTGAGACTTGGAAAAATTAATATTTTTTGTCAAATGAATAAAATATCCATGATACACATTTGTAGGACAAGTCAATTTAAAGGCCCGACAAACCAACTGAATTTAAAACATTTTATTTGAATCTTTTTAAAATTTTATAGTTTTTTAATTAAAATAATGATTATAATTATCGAAAATTTAAACCTTTTTAATGTAGCAAAAAAACCAGGCCAGTAAATCTTTGTGAAATAATTTCACGTTTAAAAATTTCCCAAATTTGCGATAGCACTGGCATAATTTCCCTGTATCCTTTGTCTCAAAACCAACAAAAAATTTTCTATTCCCCTATTCCCCTGTTGTTTTTTTTTTTTTCTGACAATAGTAAAGGTCATCCCTTAAAAAAAAATTATTTTCCCGCAGAATTAAAAATATGGTTTAATGAAAACCTTAAAAAAAACCTTAAAATTACCTTTTGTTTGTTGACTTCTTCAATGGATCAAACCCAAAAAATGGAGCACTACAACACATATCACAAATATTTTTTTAGTATTGTTTTAAAAGCCTTAAAAATTGTTGTATCTGTCCTCATCCAAGCCACCCTTTAAAAAAGGGTTTGGCTTGGGCAGAAGAAAAAAGGGCGGGAAAAAATCCCAAGTCTAGTGCTTGCCACACTGATGCTCCCTACACCTGTTTAAAAGTCCCCGGAAACCTATCCAAACTCTTTCAGATGGGTAGTGAAACCCGAAAATGTATTAATGGAAAAGGAAAAATTAGCTTTTCTAGCAGGCCCAAATTTGGGGGATTGTTAATCTGTGAAGTGGCGAAAAAATAAAAAAAATTTTAAAATCCTGATTAAAAAATATATCAAAAACCTCAAAAGGTATATAATGATTTTTTTATAAAAACTCCATAGAATAGTTTCAATACATTTTTTTTCCTTCAAAAAATTTTTCTAATGTCAAATTTGTGTTTTATCACCATACTTTTGCACTTATTGAAGCTGTTTTATGGAAAATGCAATAAAAGTAAATAATTTTGTTTTTAAATGTATATTTGCAGTATATACTGACCCTAAAATTCAAATTAGAAATGAGAAGATGATGAAAATTATTTTTGTAATATACTTTAAAAAAAACTGATCAAAAAATGTCCTAATCAGTTTGAATTGTTGGGACCTAGGTGGAAACATATTTTGGGAAGAAGTCCTATAGGTTTTTTGGGTTTTTAAAACCTAAATTAATAATAATAATATTTTAAATTTATAACTTTTTCGGGCCGTTTTTTATAGACATTTAAAAAAAAATACAGTGAAAGCCTTTTTTTAAAAATTTAAATATAGGGGATGAGGGAATAGTAGACAAAAGTGAAAAGAAGACTTCCTTCAATTAATAAATAAACTGTGGACAGCTTTGAAATTCAGTATTCATTTACAAGGAAAAGCGGGGGAAACATTTCTACACCCCGATCAAGCTAAAATAAGTGTTCCCTGCTAAAAGGGAAAGAACACACTATTAAAAAAGTGCTATAAAAGACTGTCTGATATTATTGCGGGCACAATTTTAACTCCGGTTTTCATTTTGAAATGGACCACGCAGATGAGGAATACAGGCCTAAAATTTTTTTTAAATACATTTGGTGAGTTTTAAATTTCCCCCATAAAAAAGGGAAAGAACCCGGTGTTTTATAGGAGTCCTGCTGGAAAATGAGATTCAAATGTCAAGGGGTGAAAGGGGGGGTGGGATGGGAAAATTTTTTTTTTATAGAACTAATTTATTCCAATTTTTAAAATGCTACATGGGGAGGTAAATTTTAAGTTCAAAAAAAACCTTTTCTGGTTTTTTTTTTTTTATTACCGGAAAAAAACCCCCCTTTAAATTTTAAAGAGAAAGATTACTTATAGCATGACTGGTTCTACATTTATTTTAACGAGATGTCTTTTAAATGTTTTTTTAAAGTGTTACGGGTGTAAAAAGTATTTTTTCGATATTTTACTAAATCTTACTATCCTTTTTTTTTTGTTAGACCCGTTGAAGAATTTTTTGGGAAAACAGAAAACACGACGATTAAATGGGATTTTATTCGTTTTTAAACAAAGATGTCCCCACCCCAATCACCCGGGGGAACGTCAATAAGTTAAAATTTCCTCACCTTTAAATTAAAAATGGAATTTCCCCCGGCATGTTTATTAAAAAATGACGGGATTTGCCGGGCATGGTTTAAAAAAAAATTTATTAAGATCAACGATTTTCGGCCGGTTCACATGTTTTTCAAAAATTTTTTAAAACAAAATAATTAAAAACCCTTTTAAGAAATTTTTAAAAAAAATAAGTCTACAAGCAGATTCTATACCATTTTATATGTTTTTTTTATCTTTTTTTTGTAATATACATACACTATGTTATTAAGCAAACATGTATAATTTGGGCATTTTAACCAGTTGACATCTCTCAACTTGTTAAAAGTTGTATATAATTAATTTATATGAACCTTTACTTCAATAAAAATTGTTTTTTAGGGGACCTTTGTGTAATTATTTCAATGAATTTTGGTTTTTTTCCCTATTTTTGATCACTATTCAGGGTTAAAAATAATATTCACAATTTTTAAGTTATTAATCCCACATTTTATAAACCTTTCTTACTACTCAAAGCAATTTAAAAAAAAAATAAATAAAAAAACAGAAAGGGGGCCCCGGACCAAACCAGTGATCATTTAATGAGTCACAATCTTACTTTACCCTTCCGTTAATCAATTATATTTTAGCACCACTTTTGTTATTTTTACTGTCATAAAAAATTATATCAAAAAAGGTTTTTAAAAACCAATTTAACAAAAAAGGGTAAGTAATAACTATTTTCTTTTGTGTCAATCAAAAATTTTTTAAGCCCAAAAAAAATCATCCTGTCAAAAAAGACCTTTCACCTTGTTGACCAAATCTTTAAAATTTAAAACTAAAGGAATAATAGAAATCCCCGCTGCTTTCCTTTGGAACAAAAATTTTATTGGGGAAAAAAAAATGTCCCTGACAGATACACTTAATCATTGGTTACCCCTTTGAGTTTGAGTGTTTGTTTTGGGCGGGGGTGTGTGGGTTTTCTCAGTTTTACAATAAAACGGAAAAGTTTTTTTGAAGCAGGAATATTCTTTAAATTTTTGTCCCGTCACTGTAAACATTCCCGAAGAAAAAAGGTATTCCGGTTTTCCCCCATAACATCCGTTGAAACAGATGCCCCTTTTAATGAAACTGCTAAAAAACGAATAACAGAAATCACCCCGGGCTTTTGGTCAATGATAAATCAGCGCCCGTTGAGGTGAAAAAATTTAGGGACTGGATGCTATCAATGCTTCCCCGTCAAAACCTTTGTGAGTTTGAGTGTGTGTGGGGTGTGTTTTTTGTGGGGGTTGTTAGTTTTATTATAAAACATTTAAAAAAAAAATTATTTTGGGCGGGGAAAATTCTGGTATTTATTCCTGACCATTTAAGAAACAGACCTCCCGTGTTTTCCCCCATAACATCCTTTCACAAACAGGACTAAGTTTTTGCGAACAGATGGCCCTTTTAAAGAAATGCTGCCAATCGAAAAACACTACAAATGGTGGCCCCAATGATAAACCAGCGCTCATGAGGGGGAAAAAAGGGGGTCTGGGTTTGGATTAATGCTTTGGTAACTTTGCTTTTGGGAAAAACGTCATGGGTGGGAAAAGGGGCGAGGAGGGGATACAATAGCGGGCGGAGGGGCGGAGGGTATCTATCAGTGTTTTTTAAAAAATGAAAGGAAAAAAAATGCTTTTAAAAGGGAAACCAAGAGGGTACAAACAAAAAGCGACAGACAGGCATATGCTACTTGTATTAAATTAAAATTTCAACAGTGTTAAGCAATGATAAACAAAGAGATCTAAAATTTTGGCCTGCCCAAAATCCCCAACCCAAAGTTTTTATCTGAACGGATCATTTCCAAAAAATATATCAAACGGATGTATCTGAACCGTGTATATCAAACCAATCTAAACCAAATATATATTTAAACCAATGTACTGTATACAACCAAATATATATATATATATATCAACCAATGTATATATTTGACGGATGTTTAAACCAATGTATATACCTGAAGGATGTATCTCAACCAATGTATATATATCAGAAGGATCTTAAAAAACCCAAATTTTTATATATCTCAACCAATTTTCTAAACCAATGTTTTATCTGACCGTTACAAACCGAAATATATCTTAACAAATATCCCAACCAATGTTTTACCTAATATATATCTAAAAAGGGTGTATTAAAAAATGTATATATTCAAAACCAATATATCTGGGCAATTATATCTAACCAATGTATATATTCTAACCAATCTTTTTTTCCCGAATGGCCCCAAAGAAAAATATATATATATATATATATATATATATAATTTTTTTTTTTTGGGGGGAATTCTTTGCGGGAACCAGAAGCAGTATTAAAAGTTAATTAATAGTTCATTCCAATGACTTGTTGTTTACTATAATTCCAAATTACATTATAATGTGGCATTTATCATTTTACTAGTGGTCCTTTCATTTTTGAAATTTACCTTTTATGACTTTATGCCAAATGTAAGTGCTGTATCCTGAAGGTGTGAAAAATTAATTTTTTTCCAGAGGCAGTCAGCAGCAGATCATATGAGTCTTTGCTTTTGTAAGCTGTCATTGTATGAAGAAATAATCTTGTTTTTTTGTGGTAAAATTGGTGAAGCCAATGGAACCTTTATCATTCACTTATCCAGTATATATCCTAAGGGTGGCCTGTGTCCATGCTTCACTTTTGTATGATACCATGCCTCATTATGTTTTTAAAGAGTAATTTTTATTACATTAATCTGGTACTTGTGCTTTTTAAATAAATCATATTATTGGTGTACTTGTACTTTTTCAATGTGTTTGTATAGCTTACAGTAATGGAGTCTGTATTTGTAAGATATAGCAAAGCAGCCTGAACAAGTTTTGATATGTTACTGAACAAGACAATACATTGAAACATACCACCAGTTGTTTCAATAGATGTTTAGATTTTTTCATGATTATTTTTGTATCAAGTATTTTTACTTTTCCTTGTCTCATTAAAGTTGTCCCTTTCTTTTAATAGTGTTTGACTACAGCTACAGAGATTATGTCCTTTCCTGGTATGTGGAACTCAGTAGAGATGAAGGGCAACTGTACCACATGCTGTCAGAAGACTTCTGGGAGATGGTGAAGCAGCTAAGAAATCGCCTGACTAGCATTGACCTAGTGCGACTTGTCTGCATTGACACAGTTAAGACTGTGCACACTCACTTCTGTGACCTTAAAGCAGCTAACACCAGGTAAAATAACACTAATGTTTTAAATCTAAGACTTATCTTTTTTTAATGTTACTTTTGTGTAAATTTCTATACTTTGCTTTTTGAGATTTCTGTAATGCAACACAGTTGATATTGAACTGAAAGAGTTATACCCATGAAGCACTTCAAGAGGTTACCAGGGTCTAGGATACCACCAAGTAGACATGAAATAGGGTGAAGTCCTAATAGTGAGGTCAGATATGACTGACAGAAGGCACAATATGGCCTCTGACATTGAAGGATGGAACTATGTTGCACCTTTAAGGTAAGGTCAGCTGATTACAGACCACCCCCTTTAAAATTTGCAGGGACTGCTAGAAAATAACTGTAGCTTGGTGTCCCTCTAGCAAGTTTGATTACCTGACTAATTTCCATGCATTACGCAATTATTTACAGAAATTCTTCTTTGAAGCTGTTTTTTGGAAATTGTTTTAAAAGCATTTTTGATGATGCCTTTATGGCAAATAATAGCTCATAGGAAAAAGCATACAAAGTCACTTTGTCTCTTTAAAATGGAGCCCATGTTAGAACAGTGTATGTGTATACATACATACATACATACATACATAAACATACACTGCAACACACACACACACATATATATATATATATATATATATATATATATATATATATATATATATATATATATATATAAAAATAAGGCCTGGGAAAGTTTGCTTGTTAATTTTGCAATTATTAGGCCTATGCTCTTTTTTACGATTAAAAATATGGTCACACCCAGGGCGGCAACAAGGTAAATGCCTCAGGCAGTGCTTTAGTCAATGCGGCATTTTCCATTATTTTGTTTTTTAACATTGTGAAATGATACAAAAGCAGAAACAGGGACGTGCAGTCGTCCCTACAAATGAAACATCTGAGCTAGAAGAGGATGTCTTGTTGAAGGGTGGAAAGTGTGTGAGAGATGGTGTTTGAGTGTGAAAGGTACTGAAACAGAAGCACTTTTGATTGATAGATAGATAGATAGATAGATAGAGGCAGCGTTGTGCATACAGCACAGAGTGACGAAAAGTAGAGTGGAGCAAGAGTGTAAGAGCTGCGTGCTTCTGGGCGTAACACTGAAGCGAAGACAATATAGAGTGGTTAGGTGATTTTGAGTGTGATTAAAATTAAGGCAATCACAGAGCTGCTTTTATGTTGGCTTCTCAGGTAATCCATTCTCCTTAGACAGGTTGCAAGCACTTGAGGTGTGTCTCTTTCAGGTAAGGACTCAGTGGCATTTCACTAATTAAATCAGTTCTTAGCAGTGCATTCAAAGTCAATTACCATTTGATTGTTTCATTTTTTCTTTAACATATTTGTGTTTTATATGCTGACCGATTTAATATTAGTAGATTGGCATTGTTTTCTTTTTGCATTTTTCAACATGCCTTTAGGAAGGCATTCAAATTCAAGTTGTACGCTCTATCTACACCTCTGTTCCTGCATGCTAAAAGTTCTCTGTAGAACCATCCATAGAAACTGACACCATGCATTAACTTTGTGGTTATGTTGCATTCTTTGCATAAATTAGCAAATATACTGCAAACTGGAATAATGATAGGGATAATCATTGCACTCTGTTTTCATAGACTTTTATCATTATTTTAAGGCAGTAACAATGTAATTTCCCTTTGAGACTGTCAAGTTAAATACAGAGATCTAAAGGGGTTTTTAGTGCCATGATAGAGGACTTATTTTACAAATATATGTTTAATTTTTTAAAAAAAGAATGAAAAATAGAAAAGCTAATTTTTCCTTCTGTATTTTTCTTCAGTATTGCTCAAGGATACCATAAACCCCTTCCTCCCATCCCCTGCACCTGTGTTGGTTGTAAAATAAAGGAAATGAATACCAGTCCACATACGACATGGGGAAGGTTTTAAAACCTGTAATTTCGGGGCTTTTCAATAAATTTTATTTCACAAAAATTTTTAAATATAGTATATATATATGGTACTGGGTGTATGCAATTTTTGGTTCCCTTTTTTTTTTGTTTTTTTTTGGGGAGGGGACCCTGAAATGTGATGACTGGGGAGCACAGGGCAGTTCATATACTGAAAAATTACAATAGGGTTTCTTCTCTATGGTTTGTCCAGCAATAAACGTTTTATTACTTTCTTCTTTCTGTCTTAATTCTATATTCACCATCTAGTAAAAATGGATATTAGGTTAATTTACCCCCTTCTAATGTTATGTCTTTACAAAATAGTTTTTATGGTCCTTTTTTTCTTTTTAAAAAAAGGAAAAATGTGTTAATTTTTTAAAAAGTATTTGTAAAACATTTAGGGGTATTCTGAAAGGATATGGGGAAATTAAGGAAAATTGTATATTTTTAAAGCTTTAACTTTCCCAAAATAATTAATAAAATCTTTTTTCATTCTTTCCATCCATCCATCCCGCTATATCCTAACTACAGGGTCCCGGAGGTCTGCTGGAGCCAATCCCAGCCAACACAGGGCACAAGGCAGAAACAAACCCGGGGAGGCGCCACACTGCGGGAGCCAACACACCCCTTCACACCAAGCACACTGTGGGGGGAAAACCGGACTACCGGAGGAAACCCACACAGTCACGGGGAGAACATGCAAACTCACACAGGGAGGCCCCGAAGCGAACCGGGTCTCCTAACTGCAGCAGCACGCCCCACTGACTGTGTTGTCTTCATTCTTTCCATTAGATCGCAAAATGGAATTTGAATTTGTTTTTACTGCCTATATTTTTTTAGAAATTTATAGTGTGTGAGGCAATCAGAAGAAAGTTACTGTGTTTATTCTGATGTAGAACTTTTCAATGGAAAAGCTGTAGTAATAGTAGCATTGTCAAGTATGAAGCATGTACTCTTGGCCATAAAAAAAGAATGTATCAAAATACAAAACTTCCATTTAAATTAATAAAAAACACACATTGGCTACATAAACTCTTAATTCTGAGCCCACAGATTCAGTATACAGGAATGAATCAATAATCTATACTAATAAAAAAGGAAAGCCCTCACTGACTGACTCACTGACTCATCACTAATTCTCCAAGTTCCATGTAGGTAGAAGGCTCATTCCTCAGCTTCCTTAAAAAAGTTGGGCAGGTTTCATTTCAAAATTCTAAGCCAGAATGGTCATAAATGGGGCTATTTTTCTCCATTTACTGTAATGGATTTGGGAGTTTCAAAGCCGTGGGGCGGAGTTTGTGTGACATCACCGCCTCCCATAATCAGGCTGACTGTCACGTGTGTAGAAAACCTGGAAGAGCTTAAAAGCGCTGAAGAAAACATGCATTATATAATTAAGAAGGCAGCGAAACAATAAGAAGGGGGTGACATATACAACCATATTCATGAGTTATACTACGAAACAAAGCAGGTGTAAACCTAAAGTTTAAATTAAGTTCATAGACAGGCTGCGCTGGCATTTGTCATGCCACGGTATCTGGGATACAAGTTTAATGAGGGGGCGCGGGATATAAAGCGAGAGTTTTGATTACTGTGTAACTAAGTTAAATTGCGTGAAGGAGTGTGCTTATGCAAATTCTGAGAGACTGTGTTTGTGGGATTGACAGTTAAGGGAGTGGGGAGTCACGTCTATCATCTCCCATTCACTAATTTCTCTGATTGTGCTCCGCAGCTAACGCATGCAGTGTTACGGAAGCGACTTTGTGACGCTGCCACAAATACTCAGAAAAATCCACAAGTTAATACACCGCTGTCTCTAGAGTTTCTCCACACTGAATACTCAGGCACTATTTACAAAAGGTTACATTGACAATGCGTGTTGCGTTATTTTTAAAATGTTTCCTTTTCTTAGCATAAGCACAGCTGAGATCAGTATGCTCCATAAGCGTTAAAAATCACACATTTAATCACACTTTGCAATACAAGCAAATGGGAACTTCTGTCAATGCATGATTTCATGGTACACGATTACATTGATCAAGCCCGATTTATTTTACCTGACACCACTTGAGTTTGAGAAGAAGTATGAAAAAATATGAGGTTAACATAAAAACAGATCACCAATTGAAGCTTTAGAAGAATCCATTCGCCATCAATATTTGTATTGGTAAAGCCATACTCAGTGTATTCATTAGATGAGCGGTAAAAAGTAGAGCGAGGGAGGGTGACTTATTGAGGCACCCAAGGCAAAACTACAATAGCCTTGAGCTTGATGTAGTTGCGCACTCGATCTGAATTGTGATCACATCCGAAAAATATATCTTTTCAAGTTCTATTGTAGTCCATATGTGTCAAACTCAAGGCCCTTGGGCACACATCACGCTAGAGTGTAATTATACCGGCTTGAAGATCATTTTATATATTATTGTTATTAGGCCGGGAATATGGGCTGAAGTAACACAATAAACACTAGATCCCATAATGCAGTGCTTCAGCTGCCTTGCCAACTACGCTTTAATCAAGTCTAGCTTATGATGCTGCAAGTTATTGCGAAGCTAGCCCACGATGCTGAAGAAAAGTTGATTCTGAACATAGAGCCTTTAAAACCGATGGGAGGCTGAGTATATGTTTTACTGACATTGCGGTAAACCCGTGTGTCTCATTTATGGAGCTAATGTGGCTGTAATTACAGAATTTAATCTAAGACGGCAAGATGAAACAAAACATCAAGATAACCTGAAAGCCTGAATACAATGCACAAGATACAGAAAGCAGCAAAATTAAATAAGAATCTGACACTTCAGTGGACGTTTTATACCGTGCACAATCACAAAGTGATTTCAAGTGAAACTACTTTTATGGGAGACACAAATGCACCAGTGCAACTTGCCCCACTTTCCTGTTGCCAAGTAATGTTGAACCAAGGCAGCACTACGGTGTTCCCAAATCGCACTTTGCTGATAAACTGGCGCACTGAGTTTGCCGCGGCTTTGGTGACTTTGAAGAACAAGAATTTTGAGTTGTTTATGCCATTTGCGTCGAATGTGGAAACTGCACACCTGTGCAGATTCAGATGGAGGTGATGAGCAGTGTAACACACTGTTAAAATCACGATACTGCACGGCCCGCACAGTTTATTCACTCCATTCCATGAAAAAATGCTCCAGCTCCGTCTACATGGCTCGAACCTTGTGCATATTTGGTAGCACATATCTGTGAGAAGCTCTTCTCGATGATGAAGACTAACAAAACAGCACACAGGAGTCCATCACTCATGATACACCTGCAATCCATCCTGAGAATCTCCACAACACAGAACCTCACACCAAACATAAGCGAACTGTTGCCAAAAAAAGATGCCAAACGTCCAGCTCTGATAAAATGACATATGAGCAAAAGACAACTGAATGATTTGATTTGTTATTGCTGAAAGGAACAAATTTTATTTATATTTCCAGGTTTTGTTATGCACCATGTTCATATTTGAATTTGCATAATTTTGACAGGATATATTTTTATAGAGAACAAAATCTTTTGGGATATTTAAAATCTAAGTTTATTTTTATATAAAATTACATAAGAGTAAAGAAATTTGAATGTTTGTTCTTTTAACGTTTACTTTATTTCTAACTTGTATAATTTAGACAGGATATATTTTTATGGAGAGCAAAATATTATAAGTTGTTTAAGGTTTGAGTTGATTTATTCAGGAATAATATTCCTGTCTGTTTTACCATTCCTACCAAAGATATTTCTGTCGACTAAATAAAAATTCCTTCTATTTAAAATTTAAATAGAACTTTGAACGAATCGATAGTTCATAATATCAAACGACTTGCGTAAGAGCAGGGGTCATCCGTTTAACAAGCAGCGTATTGCACTGCAGTGGTGTGAAAAACTATTTGCCCCTTCCTGATTTCTTATTCTTTTGCATGTTTGTCACACAAAATGTTTCTGATCATCAAACACATTTAACCATTAGTCAAATATAACACAAGTAAACACAAAATGCAGTTTTTAAATGATGGTTTTATTATTTAGGGAAAAAAATCCAAACCTACATGGCCCTGTGTGAAAAAGTAATTGCCCCTTGTTAAAAATAACCTAACTGTGGTGTATCACACCTGAGTTCAATTTCCGTAGCACCCCAGGCCTGATTACTGCCACACCTGTTTCAATCAAGAAATCACTTAAATAGGAGCTGCCTGACACAGAAAGTAGACCAAAAGCACCTCAAAAGCTAGACATCATGCCAAGATCAAAAGAAATTCAGGAACAAATGAGAACAGAAGTAATTGAGATCTATCAGTCTGGTAAAGGTTATAAAGCCATTTCTAAAGCTTTGGGACTCCAGCGAACCACAGTGAGAGCCATTATCCACAAATGGCAAAAACATGGAACAGTGGTGAACCTTCCAGGAGTGGCGGCCGACCAAAATTACCCCAGGCGCAGAGGCGACTCATCCGAGAGGTCACAAAGACCCCAGGACAGCGTCTAAGAACTGCAGGCCTCACTTGCCTCAATTAAGGTCAGTGTTCACGACTCCACCATAAGAAAGAGACTGGGCAAAAAGCGGCCTGCATGGCAGATTTCCAAGGCGCAAACCACTGTTAAGCAAAAGAACATTAGGGCTCGTCTCAATTTTGCTAAGAAACATCTCAATGATTGCCAAGACTTTTGGGAAAATACCTTGTGGACTGATGAGACAAAAGTTGAACTTTTGGAAGGCAAATGTCCCGTTACATCTGGCGTAAAAGGAACACAGCATTTCAGAAAAGAACATCATACCAACAGTAAAATATGGTGGTGGTAGTGTGATGGTCTGGGGTTGTTTTGCTGCTTCAGGACCTGGAAGGCTTGCTGTGATAGATGGAACCATGAATTCTACTGTCTACCAAAAATCCTGAAGGAGAATGTCCGGCCATCTGTTCGTCAACTCAAGCTGAAGCGATCTTGGGTGCTGCAACAGGACAATGACCCAAAACACACCAGCAAATCCACCTCTGAATGGCTGAAGAAAAACAAAATGAAGACTTTGGGTGGCCTAGTCAAAGTCCTGACCTGAATCAATTGAGATGCTATGGCATGACCTTAAAAGGCGGTTCATGCTAGAAAACCCTCAAATAAAGCTGAATTACAACAATTCTGCAAAGATGAGTGGGCCAAAATTCCTCCAGGCTGTAAAAGACTCATTGCAAGTTATACATAAGCAGCTTGATTGCAGTTATTGCTGCTAAGGGTGGCCCAACCAGTTATTAGGTTCAGGGGCAATTACTTTTTCACACAGGGCCATGTAGGTTTGGATTTTTTCTCCTAAATAATAAAACCATCATTTAAAAACTGCATTTTGTGTTTACTTGTGTTATATTTGACTAATGGTTAAATGTGTTTGATGATCAGAAACATTTTGTGTGACAAACATGCAAAAGAATAAGAAATCAGGAAGGGGCAAATAGTTTTGTGTGTATATGTTTTATATATATATATATATATATATATATATATATTACATGTTTTGTGTGTGTGTATGTATGTATGTATATGTGTGTGTATATATATATGTATATATATATATCTGTGTATGTGTGTGTGTGTGTATATATATATATGTTTATATGTATTATTTTCAAAATGTTTCCTTTTCATTACTTCTTTAGCAAATACTTCTCTGCTGGGCCTTGGGATTTTCTAGTGTAGAAATTTTTGTAGAATACAATACATAGGTATATTGTCATGAACAGATATTTTTTTTTAGGTCTTTTCTTTAAATCTCCTGAATTTCAGTCTGTCTGTGGAGGTAGATAGTTAAGGGTTCAACAGCAGTTGCTAAAAAATTATGATAAATGGACATGTTGTCTGTTTCGCATTATACAGGAAAGTATTCTAAATTTATAAGGGTTGCATCTAATGATTATTTTGATAATTGATTAATTGGGATTTATTTTGTCAATTAATGATTAGTTGGTTATAAAAAAATAATTTGAAATTAAACACAAAATTCATTGAATTGAACTTTTCACCAAATATATTTATGACATATTCAAAAAAGTGTTTGTTTTAATGATACTTGTGATATTTTAAAAAGAAATTTGTTTTATACAGTTTTTATATAAATACTTGAAAATAAAAGTAATAAATAGAAATAAACATGTGTAGCACTCTTGTTGTGCAATGAAACACACCACAAAATTTCTAAAAATACAACTATTTTCAATAAATTAACTAAACTTGCAATTTCTTTATGTATTCAGAATCACCCTAACCTATACTTTAAAAATTAAACACAATAAAACATGTTTTCAGTTTCTGTTCAAAAGGGTTTTCTGGGAAAACATCATGTAAAAATATGACCACCACAACCACCAATCTGCTGCATTTTTTTCTCTGCTGTAATTTTGAAATTAGTTGTGATTGTTGGGGAAAAGTCCAAACTGTTTCCCTTTTTTAAACAAAGCAAGTGGTTTCATTAGTGTGAAACTCATTAAAATTTTAGTTTATTTTAATGGGAAAGTTCATATCTTTTGCATCATCTTTGTCTTTTTTGTGTTTGAAAACCTTTTACCACTGCAGATTCTTTGGCACTCTTGCTTTTCAGCCAACACACTGTCTCAGCCTGCTACGTGTCATTTGCTGTTGGGAGTATACTAGTCGATTTTCATATTTTAAAACTGTGTGATCTGGCACAATCTGTTTTACGCTTCATTAGATGTGCTGTAGCAGTACTTGCAGATTACCGCATCTTCCTCCAGACTGTATAAAAGCCATTTGAAGTTCAATAGACAACTAGTCTGGAACTTTACCACCCCTGCTCCTATCTTTTACTCAGAATGAATGATAAGCCTGTTGTCAATCATGGTTGACGTGCTGTAGAATCACTCTTGCTGAGAATTGGATTTCTTTTACACATGAAACTGGGAAAAAGTTTTATGCTTGGACGGGGATTTAAGTTTCTTTGCAACCCTTTTTTGTAAACATGCACATGATAATGTTTCACTTGTTTGGCAGTATGCAATGCAGCACTATAATTTACGAACTGACTACGTCCAAAAAATATATATATATATATATAATATGGAAAGTGAAAATTTGAATGTTCATTAGCTAGTGTCTAATGAAAATTTTTATTTTTATTCGCATTATAGAGGGCTGCACTGGAGTCAAATTATTCCTCAGTTCAAACTGAAAGTCATGTCGCTGTGCCTAATGTAGCAAACACTGTGTTATGTATTTGTATCACATAATACTGAAGTTAACATTCAACTAACAGTGAAAACGGTGAGTCTACCTCTACCACAGAGCCTGTAAAGGTATGTTTCCTGTTCAAATGTTTGTGCATCTCCTTGTGCACTTATGTCATACAAGGTCACACCAGCACATTTTTATCACAGCTTTTTTTCCTGCTTCAGGTAAAGTACTCCAACACTGGAAGTCTTAGGTCTTACTGTCTTTTCTGGCATTTGCTTACTTGCATTTTTCAGATCGTTCACAACTGAATGAATAGTAATGCAATCCATGGCACAATATACTCACCTAATGATATAACCAATGAATGTGAAAGTGATCGTTGCCAATGTTTTTACAATCGATTATTATAGATAATGTCGAATAGTTGTTGCAGCTCTTAAAATTTATGTTGTTTATATAGAGTGAAGGCTCTTGGCGTGGCTATTTCTAATAATTTAATCATCATACAGTATGTTGGTCAAACCACATGTGTTCACCATGTCATATATCCACATTTAACTGACAAAAACTTTTCTGCATTCAGGAATAGCCAGTCTCTTGAACTGAATATTGCAGGGTATACAATACACTAAACTAGTTTTAAAGGTTGCATAATTGATTTCTATTTTAAAAAAATCCAATTTGATCTTGTGATATTCGAAGGGAGAATTTTTAATCCTGTTTATATTATCTTACTGTCCTTGATCAATTTTATGTTTAGGCATCAAAATGACAGTCAGACAAAATCGTAAAACGAAACAGATGTTTTAATCCTTTCTAATTAAAGTCAAGTTGGTATTATTTCTACTGTATACTTTAAAGCTTTTTTTATTTTTATAACCTTCTTAAAGTTCACTTTGTTAGAAAAAATTAGTTTTCTAAAAAACCCTGCTCTGTTGGTCACCAAAAACCCGAGCACTAAATTGAGCTTTGTGTTGTATTTTTGTAAAGTTGTTATTTTCAGAGATTTTCTAGTGGCATTCTCAAAGCCCTAGAGGGGCTTAAATAAAAATGAAAGTGTGCTAAACAGTGAGGGCCTCAGCTGTGTGCTCTGGCATTAAGTTATACGATGTGCACAATATTTTTTCAGCTCCTTAGAGAATTGGTAATCTGCTTTTTTGTCAGTGCAAAACTCTACAGCATGCCAAATGAAGTTAAAATTTAATAAAAGTGATGCTACTGGTTTATGGTATTTGATATATAAGCTTGGGGAACTGGAGTTCTGAAATGACAATATTCAGTACAATTTATTTGAACAGGACAAATGGTTTCTGAATAGTTGCAGGTGCAAAAAACTGCATCTGAAAAAGATAAACATTTCAGATATTTCCAGTCAGTCAACAGCACCAGGCACAGAAAAATCCAAAAATTACCTCCAGTACTATCGGGTCTTACTTACTTTACACCTGTTTTAAGCCATTGCAGAAAAACACGTGTCTTCTATTTTGAAACCATTGAGGTTAAATGAAAATAAAAATAATAAGTGTCTAGAATCAGTCAAAGTAGCATTAAACAGTAGCAAAGTAAAAAAATACATATTTAAGGTGCAGAATGCACACTTGTTGATGAAGTTTCTGTCTTAGTTTTTAGCTGTGAAGTTTAAATTTTCAAGTTCTGAAAGGAAAGGTAATATTTTTTTGTCATTACACGGATTGCCCTAGTTATGAAATTCACTCCTGGAGATGCACCCAAAAGAACAAAGGTATCAGAAATGGAATGGTCATGTCTTAAATATACATTCTGTGAAAAGACAATGCAAAAGCGGGAATAAGAAAATTTCAAATCAAGTGAAAAAAAAATATACTATTTGTTGTTTTAAACATGTATAAATAAAAACCAAAAGGAAATTGATTGAAAAAAACAGAGGTGGGCTCAAAGTTCAAGTTCAGAAAGTTTCCCAAAATAAATAAAAGTGGTCGATTAAAGTCACAGTGAAAAAGGGGCAAGCCCACCATCGAATTCATATGGAACGTGTAAGAGAAAAAAAAAAGGAAAACTGTGAAATACAAAGGTTAAACCCTTTAATTAAAATGTATTTTTCATTAAAAATTGAACGTAATAAATTATCTTAAAAAAAATTTTTAAAAGTTTCAAAAACCACAAAAAAAAGTAGCATGTTAAATGCTTAATTCTATGTCTCTTTCGTGTTTTAATCAGTAGGGTTCTTTAAAGGGGGTTTTCTTCTCTCGCAGGAAAAGAATACATTTCATTCATGATGTTACAGCTATGTGAACAATTTAAATATAAGTGTAACTTATATAATTTTCATGTGTAAAAAAAAACAAGTATAAAAAATTGAGGGGGGTTTTGGGTGGTCCTTTTTGGGTCCCTTCCCGATATTTTCTTGCCCCCCAGGATGCTTTTCGCCCTGTGAAACCATCAATAAAAAAACTTTTTAGCATACTGTTCTTTCAAAATACAACCCCGATTCCCTTTCCCTTTTTCTTTCTCCCAAAAAAAATACCAAAAAATCAGCTCTTTAATAAAAGTGGATTTGTAGCTCAGAATGCTGATTCTTCAAAACTTTTTGGGAAAAGTGAAATATCTTTGTAGTATATGTTTAATTATTCTATCCATCCAGGGTCATGCCAGCCCCAACAAGCATGCAGCGCAGGGCGGAAAATCCCGACAGGGCACCAGTGTTTGCTGACGCCATGCCACCGAATCCTCACATATTTATTCATTCAATATTCATTATTTAAATGAAGTTAAAATGTATCTGTATAATGTAATATCTCTATATATACTTTAATGCTTTTCATCTTTAAAATGATATCAAAAGCTCAGAAGATAGTGCCTGGAAATCTAAATCACTTAGACGCAGTCATCATCATCTGTAAATATTTTCTCTCAATTGAATTGAATTCCTTTCTTTGTTATTATATGGTACAATGAGATTCAATATGAAATCCTCCAAAGTTACTTTCCTATAAAATGGTAAAATAGCAACAAAAATAATAATAGCAATAGGATTAAAAAACTGAAAAATATACAATATGAAAACATAAGTGGCTCAGGTTGTGCAATATTTCAATTGTAATGCAAGTTTAGTAAGGTAATTGTACTTATAAGTACAAACAGTTGTGCAGGTAGCATTTGATGGACTGATTGAGTGCATTTTATAGCTCTTGGGACGAAACTGTTTCTGAACTGCGGTCTGTAGGGAAAGACTCTGAAGCTTGCTGAATGGGAGAAGTTCAAATAGACTGCGTATGGCGGCAGCATGTGCTAGAAGCTCTATCCTGATGTTTCTCCCCGCTCTTGACTACAATATGTGGTAGAGCTATCCGATCACTGCTGTAGAGCTGTGATTCCACACGCAGATGCAGTGGGTTAAATACTCTGAGTGGTGCATTGACAGTGACAACGTTAAAGCAGCTATAGTTTTTGGAATAGTTTGGCCATTCTGTGCACCATTATATGGTTATGGTTTGATTCAAATTAGATTCCTTAAACTAATAAAATGCGTTAATGTCAGTGTATTTGATAAAGCCGCGTTAGGGATGTGAATTTAAAAATAAAGGGAAACCACACAGGAACAGCAGCACTGCTTTGAGCCTAGCACCAGTGCAAAACTGAGCAGAGAACTTGTGTCAGCTAGGGATTGACCTGGCATGAAAATGTGTGGCTTTATGCCAAGTTTAGTTTTTATACATGCGATGTGAGTGTGGAAACGGGCATATGCAACATTTTGAATGCGTATGCACGCTTATACATGAGGCCCCTGGTGTAAGCCCCAGATACAGTAAGATCAGTTTGTGCTACCCAACATTTAAAGTATGCATTCTGGTGACACATACAGTGCATCCGGAAAGTATTCAAAGCGCATCATTTTTTCCACATTTTGTTATTTTACAGCCTTATTCCAAAATGGATTAAATTAATTTTTTTCCTCAGAATTCTACACACAACACCTATAATGACAACGTGAAAAAGTTTATTTGAGATTTTGCAAATTAATTAAAAAATAAAATAATTGAGAAAACATATGTACATAAGTATTTACAGCCTTTGCCATGAAGCTCAAAATTGAGCTCAGGTGCATCCTTTCCGGATCATCCTAGAGATGTTTCTGCAGCTTAATTGGAGTCCACCTGTGGTAAATTCAGTTGATTGGACAGGATCTGGAAAGGCACACACCTGTCTATATAAGGTCACACAGTTGACAGTTCATGGCAGAGCACAAACTAAGCATGAAGTCAAAGGAATTGTCTGTAGACCTCCGAGACAGCATTGTCTCGAGGCACAAATCTGGGAAGGTTACAGAAAAATTTCTGCTTTGACAGTCCCAATGAACAGTGGTCCCATCATCCATAAGTGGTTGAAACCATGAATTCCATCACTCAAATTGGAAGAAGTCGCACAGTAGCTGTCAT